>NW_027486581.1:0-21615 GCF_050908995.1 Andrena cerasifolii | reverse complement strand
CAAATGAACAAACGAACAAACGAACAAACGATTAAAGAGACAAAGAAACAAAAGAACCAACGAAACAACGAAACAACGAAACAACGAAACAACGAAACAACGAAACAACGAAACAACGAAACAACGAAACAACGAAACAACGAAACAACGAAACAACGAAACAACGAAACAACGAAACAACGAACCAACGAACCAACGAACCAACGAACCAACGAACCAACGAACCAACGAAACAACGTAACAACGAAACAACGAAACAACGAAACAACGAACCAACGAACCAACGAACCAACGAACCAACGAACCAACGAACCAACGAACCAACGAACCAACGAACCAACGAACCAACGAACCAACGAACCAACGAACCAACGAACCAACGAACCAACGAACCAACGAACCAACGAACCAACGAACCAACGAACCAACGAACCAACGAACCAACGAACCAACGAACCAACGAACCAACGAACCAACGAACCAACCGAACCAACGAACAAACGAACAAAAGAACCAACGAACCAACGAACCAACGAACCAACGAACAAACGAACAAACGAACAAACGAACAAACGAACAAACGAACAAAGGAACAAACGATCCAACGAACAAACGAAGAAACGAGCAAACGTAGAAACGAACAAACGAACAAAAGAACAAACGAACAAACGAACAAACGAACAAACGAACAAACGAACAAACGAACAAACGAAAAAACGAAAAAACGAACAAACGAACAAACGAACAAACGAACAAACAGACAAAGAAACAAACGAACCAAAGAAACAACGAAACAACGAAACAACGAAACAACGAAACAACGAAACAACGAAACAACGAAACAACGAAACAACGAAACAACGAAACAACGAAACAACGAAACAACGAAACAACGAAACAACGAAACAACGAAACAACGAAACAACGAAACAACGAAACAACGAAACAACGAAACAACGAAACAACGTAACAACGAAACAACGAACCAACGAACCAACGAACCAACGAACCAACGAACCAACGAACCAACGAACCAACGAACCAACGAACCAACGAACCAACGAACCAACGAAACAACGAAACAACGAAACAACGAAACAACGAAAAAACGAAACAACGAAACAACGAAACAACGAAACAACGAAACAACGAAACAACGAAACAACGAAACAACGAAACAACGAAACAACGAAACAACGAAACAACGAAACAACGAAACAACGAACCAACGAACCAACGAACCAACGAACCAACGAACCAACGAACCAACGAACCAACGAAACAACGTAACAACGAAACAACGAAACAACGAAACAACGAAACAACGAAACAACGAACCAACGAACCAACGAACCAACGAACCAACGAACCAACGAACCAACGAACCAACGAACCAACGAACCAACGAACCAACGAACCAACGAACAAACGAACAAAAGAACCAACGAACCAACGAACCAACGAACCAACGAACAAACGAACAAACGAACAAACGAACAAACGAACAAACGAACAAACGAACAAAGGAACAAACGATCCAACGAACAAACGAAGAAACGAGCAAACGTAGAAACGAACAAACGAACAAAAGAACAAACGAACAAACGAACAAACGAACAAACGAAAAAACGAAAAAACGAACAAACGAACAAACGAACAAACGAACAAACAGACAAAGAAACAAACGAACCAAAGAAACAACGAAACAACGAAACAACGAAACAACGAAACAACGAAACAACGAAACAACGAAACAACGAAACAACGAAACAACGAAACAACGAAACAACGAAACAACGAAACAACGAAACAACGAAACAACGAAACAACGTAACAACGAAACAACGAAACAACGAAACAACGAAACAACGAAACAACGAAACAACGTAACAACGAAACAACGAAACAACGAAACAACGAAACAACGAAACAACGAAACAACGAAACAACGAAACAACGTAACAACGAAACAACGAACCAACGAAACAACGAAACAACGAAACAACGAAACAACGAACCAACGAACCAACGAACCAACGAACCAACGAACCAACGAACCAACGAACCAACGAACCAACGAACCAACGAACCAACGAACCAACGAACCAACGAACCAACGAACCAACGAACCAACGAACCAACGAACCAACGAACCAACGAACCAACGAACCAACGAACCAACGAACCAACGAACCAACGAACCAACGAAACAACGTAACAACGTAACAACGAAACAACGAACCAACGAAACAACGAACCAACGAAACAACGAACCAACGAACCAACGAACCAACGAACCAACGAACCAACGAACCAACGAACCAACGAACCAACGAACCAACGAACCAACGAACCAACGAACCAACGAACCAACGAACCAACGAACCAACGAACCAACGAACCAACGAACCAACGAACCAACGAACCAACGAACCAACGAACCAACGAACCAACGAACCAACGAACCAACGAACCAACGAACCAACGAACCAACGAACCAACGAACCAACGAACCAACGAACCAACGAACCAACGAACCAACGAACCAACGAACCAACGAACCAACGAACCAACGAACCAACGAACCAACGAACCAACGAACCAACGAACCAACGAACCAACGAACCAACGAAACAACGAAACAACGAAACAACGAAAAAACGAAACAACGAAACAACGAAACAACGAAACAACGAAACAACGAAACAACGAAACAACGAAACAACGAAACAACGAACCAACGAACCAACGAACCAACGAACCAACGAACCAACGAACAAACGAACAAAAGAACCAACGAACCAACGAACCAACGAACCAACGAACCAACGAACCAACGAACCAACGAACCAACGAACCAACGAACCAACGAACCAACGAACCAACGAAACAACGAAACAACGAAACAACGAAACAACGTAACAACGAAACAACGAAACAACGAAACAACGAACCAACGAACCAACGAACCAACGAACCAACGAAACAACGAAACAACGAACCAACGAAACAACGAAACAACGAAACAACGAAACAACGAACCAACGAACCAACGAACCAACGAACCAACGAACCAACGAACAAACGAACAAAAGAACCAAACGAACCAACGAACCAACGAACCCAACGAACAAACGAACAAACGAACAAACGAACAAACGAACAAACGAACAAAGGAACAAACGATCCAACGAACAAACGAAGAAACGAGCAAACGTAGAAACGAACAAACGAACAAAAGAACAAACGAACAAACGAACAAACGAACAAACGAACAAACGAACAAACGAAAAAACGAAAAAACGAACAAAGAGACAAAGAAACAAAAGAACCAACGAAACAACGAAACAACGAAACAACGAAACAACGAAACAACGAAACAACGAAACAACGAAACAACGAAACAACGAAACAACGAAACAACGAAACAACGAAACAACGAAACAACGAAACAACGAAACAACGTAACAACGAAACAACGAAACAACGAAACAACGAACCAACGAACCAACGAACCAACGAACCAACGAAACAACGAAACAACGAACCAACGAAACAACGAAACAACGAAACAACGAAACAACGAAACAACGAAACAACGAAACAACGAAACAACGAAACAACGAAACAACGAAACAACGAAACAACGAAACAACGAAACAACGAAACAACGAAACAACGAAACAACGAAACAACGAAACAACGAAACAACGAAACAACGAAACAACGAAACAACGAAACAACGAAACAACGAAACAACGAAACAACGAAACAACGAAACAACGAAACAACGAAACAACGAAACAACGAAACAACGAAACAACGAAACAACGAAACAACGAAACAACGAAACAACGAACCAACGAACCAACGAACCAACGACCAACGAACCAACGAACCAACGAACCAACGAACCAACGAACCAACGTACCAACGAACCAACGAACCAACGAACCAACGAACCAACGAACCAACGAACCAACGAACCAACGAACCAACGAACCAACGAACCAACGAACCAACGAACCAACGAACCAACGAACCAACGAACCAACGAACCAACGAACCAACGAACCAACGAACCAACGAACAAACGAACAAAAGAACCAACGAACCAACGAACCAACGAACCAACGAACCAACGAACAAACGAACAAACGAACAAACGAACAAAGGAACAAACGATCCAACGAACAAACGAAGAAACGAGCAAACGTAGAAACGAACAAACGAACAAAAGAACAAACGAACAAACGAACAAACGAACAAACGAACAAACGAACAAACGAACAAACGAAAAAACGAAAAAACGAACAAAGAGACAAAGAAACAAAAGAACCAACGAAACAACGAAACAACGAAACAACGAAACAACGAAACAACGAAACAACGAAACAACGAAACAACGAAACAACGAAACAACGAAACAACGCAACAACGAAACAACGAAACAACGAAACAACGAAACAACGAAACAACGAAACAACGAAACAACGAAACAACGAAACAACGAAACAACGAAACAACGAAACAACGAAACAACGAAACAACGAAACAACGAAACAACGAAACAACGAAACAACGAAACAACGAAACAACGAAACAACGAAACAACGAAACAACGAACCTTCGAACCAACGAACCAACGATCCAACGAACCAACGAACCAACGAACCAACGAACCAACGAACCAACGAACCAACGAACCAACGAACCAACGAACAAACGAACAAAAGAACCAACGAACCAACGAACCAACGAACAAACGAACAAACGAACAAACGAACAAACGAACAAACGAACAAACGAACAAACGATCCAACGAACAAACGAACAAACGAGCAAACGAAGAAACGAACAAACGAACAAAAGAACAAACGAACAAACGAACAAACGAACAAACGAACAAACGAACAAACGAACAAACGAACAAACGAACAAACGAACAAACGAACAAACGAACAAACGAACAAACGAACAAACGAAGAAACAGACAAAGAAACAAACGAACCAAAGAAACAACGAAACAACGAAACAACGAAACAACGAAACAACGAACAACGAAACAACGAAACAACGAAACAACGAAACAACGAAACAACGAAACAACGAAACAACGAAACAACGAAACAACGAAACAACGAAACAACGAAACAACGAAACAACGAAACAACGAAACAACGAAACAACGAAACAACGAACAACGAAACAACGAAACAACGAAACAACGAAACAACGAAACAACGAAACAACGAACCAACGAACCAACGAACCAACGAACCAACGAACCAACGAACCAACGAACCAACGAACCAACGAACCAACGAACAACGAACCAACGAACCAACGAACCAACGAACCAACGAACCAACGAACCAACGAACCAACGAACCAACGAACCAACGAACCAACGAACCAACGAAACAACGAAACAACGAAACAACGAAAAAACGAAACAACGAAACAACGAAACAACGAAACAACGAAACAACGAAACAACGAAACAACGAACCAACGAACCAACGAACCAACGAACCAACGAACCAACGAACAAACGAACAAAAGAACCAACGAACCAACGAACCAACGAACCAACGAACCAACGAACCAACGAACCAACGAACCAACGAACCAACGAACCAACGAACCAACGAAACAACGAAACAACGAAACAACGAAACAACGTAACAACGAAACAACGAAACAACGAAACAACGAACCAACGAACCAACGAACCAACGAACCAACGAAACAACGAAACAACGAACCAACGAAACAACGAAACAACGAAACAACGAAACAACGAACCAACGAACCAACGAACCAACGAACCAACGAACCAACGAACAAACGAACAAAAGAACCAACGAACCAACGAACCAACGAACCAACGAACAAACGAACAAACGAACAAACGAACAAACGAACAAACGAACAAAGGAACAAACGATCCAACGAACAAACGAAGAAACGAGCAAACGTAGAAACGAACAAACGAACAAAAGAACAAACGAACAAACGAACAAACGAACAAACGAACAAACGAACAAACGAACAAACGAAAAAACGAAAAAACGAACAAAGAGACAAAGAAACAAAAGAACCAACGAAACAACGAAACAACGAAACAACGAAACAACGAAACAACGAAACAACGAAACAACGAAACAACGAAACAACGAAACAACGAAACAACGAAACAACGAAACAACGAAACAACGAAACAACGAAACAACGTAACAACGAAACAACGAAACAACGAAACAACGAACCAACGAACCAACGAACCAACGAACCAACGAAACAACGAAACAACGAACCAACGAAACAACGAAACAACGAAACAACGAAACAACGAAACAACGAAACAACGAAACAACGAAACAACGAAACAACGAAACAACGAAACAACGAAACAACGAAACAACGAAACAACGAAACAACGAAACAACGAAACAACGAAACAACGAAACAACGAAACAACGAAACAACGAAACAACGAAACAACGAAACAACGAAACAACGAAACAACGAAACAACGAAACAACGAAACAACGAAACAACGAAACAACGAAACAACGAAACAACGAACCAATGAACCAACGAACCAACGACCAACGAACCAACGAACCAACGAACCAACGAACCAACGAACCAACGTACCAACGAACCAACGAACCAACGAACCAACGAACCAACGAACCAACGAACCAACGAACCAACGAACCAACGAACCAACGAACCAACGAACCAACGAACCAACGAACCAACGAACCAACGAACCAACGAACCAACGAACCAACGAACCAACGAACAAACGAACAAAAGAACCAACGAACCAACGAACCAACGAACCAACGAACCAACGAACCAACGAACAAACGAACAAACGAACAAACGAACAAACGAACAAAGGAACAAACGATCCAACGAACAAACGAAGAAACGAGCAAACGTAGAAACGAACAAACGAACAAAAGAACAAACGAACAAACGAACAAACGAACAAACGAACAAACGAACAAACGAAAAAACGAAAAAACGAACAAAGAGACAAAGAAACAAAAGAACCAACGAAACAACGAAACAACGAAACAACGAAACAACGAAACAACGAAACAACGAAACAACGAAACAACGAAACAACGAAACAACGCAACAACGAAACAACGAAACAACGAAACAACGAAACAACGAAACAACGAAACAACGAAACAACGAAACAACGAAACAACGAAACAACGAAACAACGAAACAACGAAACAACGAAACAACGAAACAACGAAACAACGAAACAACGAAACAACGAAACAACGAAACAACGAAACAACGAACCTTCGAACCAACGAACCAACGATCCAACGAACCAACGAACCAACGAACCAACGAACCAACGAACCAACGAACCAACGAACCAACGAACCAACGAACCAACGAACAAACGAACAAAAGAACCAACGAACCAACGAACCAACGAACAAACGAACAAACGAACAAACGAACAAACGAACAAACGAACAAACGAACAAACGATCCAACGAACAAACGAACAAACGAGCAAACGAAGAAACGAACAAACGAACAAAAGAACAAACGAACAAACGAACAAACGAACAAACGAACAAACGAACAAACGAACAAACGAACAAACGAACAAACGAACAAACGAACAAACGAACAAACGAAGAAACAGACAAAGAAACAAACGAACCAAAGAAACAACGAAACAACGAAACAACGAAACAACGAAACAACGAAACAACGAAACAACGAAACAACGAAACAACGAAACAACGAAACAACGAAACAACGAAACAACGAAACAACGAAACAACGAAACAACGAAACAACGAAACAACGAAACAACGAAACAACGAAACAACGAAACAACGAAACAACGAAACAACGAAACAACGAAACAACGAAACAACGAAACAACGAAACAACGAAACAACGAAACAACGAAACAACGAAACAACGAAACAACGAAACAACGAAACAACGAAACAACGAAACAACGAAACAACGAAACAACGAAAAAACGAAACAACGAAACAACGAAACAACGAAACAACGAAACAACGTAACAACGAAACAACGAAACAACGAAACAACGAAACAACGAAACAACGAAACAACGAAACAACGAAACAACGAAACAACGTAACAACGAAACAACGAAACAACGAAACAACGAACCAACGAACCAACGAACCAACGAACCAACGAACCAACGAAACAACGAACCAACGAACCAACGAAACAACGAAACAACGAAACAACGAAACAACGAAACAACGAAACAACGAAACAACGAAACAACGAAACAACGAAACAACGAAACAACGAAACAACGAAACAACGAAACAACGAAACAACGAAACAACGAAACAACGAAACAACGAAACAACGAAACAACGAAACAACGAAACAACGAACCAACGAACAAACGAACAAAAGAACCAACGAACCAACGAACCAACGAACCAACGAACAAACGAACAAACGAACCAACGAACCAACGAACCAACGAACCAACGAACCAACGAAACAACGAACCAACGAACCAACGAACCAACGAACCAACGAACCAACGAACCAACGAAACAACGTAACAACGAAACAACGAAACAACGAAACAACGAAACAACGAAACAACGAACCAACGAACCAACGAACCAACGAACCAACGAACCAACGAACCAACGAACCAACGAACCAACGAACCAACGAACCAACGAACCAACGAACAAACGAACAAAAGAACCAACGAAGAAACGAGCAAACGTAGAAACGAACAAACGAACAAAAGAACAAACGAACAAACGAACAAACGAACAAACGAAAAAACGAAAAAACGAACAAACGAACAAACGAACAAACGAACAAACGGACAAAGAAACAAACGAACCAAAGAAACAACGAAACAACGAAACAACGAAACAACGAAACAACGAAACAACGAAACAACGAAACAACGAAACAACGAAACAACGAAACAACGAAACAACGAAACAACGAAACAACGAAACAACGTAACAACGAAACAACGAAACAACGAAACAACGAAACAACGTAACAACGAAACAACGAAACAACGAAACAACGAAACAACGAAACAACGAAACAACGAAACAACGAAACAACGTAACAACGAAACAACGAACCAACGAAACAACGAAACAACGAAACAACGAAACAACGAACCAACGAACCAACGAACCAACGAACCAACGAACCAACGAACCAACGAACCAACGAACCAACGAACCAACGAACCAACGAACCAACGAACCAACGAACCAACGAACCAACGAACCAACGAACCAACGAACCAACGAACCAACGAACCAACGAACCAACGAACCAACGAACCAACGAAACAACGTAACAACGTAACAACGAAACAACGAACCAACGAAACAACGAACCAACGAAACAACGAACCAACGAACCAACGAACCAACGAACCAACGAACCAACGAACCAACGAACCAACGAACCAACGAACCAACGAACCAACGAACCAACGAACCAACGAACCAACGAACCAACGAACCAACGAACCAACGAACCAACGAACCAACGAACCAACGAACCAACGAACCAACGAACCAACGAACCAACGAACCAACGAACCAACGAACCAACGAACCAACGAACCAACGAACCAACGAACCAACGAACCAACGAACCAACGAACCAACGAACCAACGAACCAACGAACCAACGAACCAACGAACCAACGAACCAACGAACCAACGAAACAACGAAACAACGAAACAACGAAAAAACGAAACAACGAAACAACGAAACAACGAAACAACGAAACAACGAAACAACGAAACAACGAACCAACGAACCAACGAACCAACGAACCAACGAACCAACGAACAAACGAACAAAAGAACCAACGAACCAACGAACCAACGAACCAACGAACCAACGAACCAACGAACCAACGAACCAACGAACCAACGAACCAACGAACCAACGAACCAACGAAACAACGAAACAACGAAACAACGAAACAACGTAACAACGAAACAACGAAACAACGAAACAACGAACCAACGAACCAACGAACCAACGAACCAACGAAACAACGAAACAACGAAACAACGAACCAACGAAACAACGAAACAACGAAACAACGAAACAACGAAACAACGAACCAACGAACCAACGAACCAACGAACCAACGAACCAACGAACAAACGAACAAAAGAACCAACGAACCAACGAACCAACGAACCAACGAACAAACGAACAAACGAACAAACGAACAAACGAACAAACGAACAAAGGAACAAACGATCCAACGAACAAACGAAGAAACGAGCAAACGTAGAAACGAACAAACGAACAAAAGAACAAACGAACAAACGAACAAACGAACAAACGAACAAACGAACAAACGAACAAACGAACAAACGAAAAAACGAAAAAACGAACAAAGAGACAAAGAAACAAAAGAACCAACGAAACAACGAAACAACGAAACAACGAAACAACGAAACAACGAAACAACGAAACAACGAAACAACGAAACAACGAAACAACGAAACAACGAAACAACGAAACAACGAAACAACGAAACAACGAAACAACGAAACAACGTAACAACGAAACAACGAAACAACGAAACAACGAAACAACGAACCAACGAACCAACGAACCAACGAACCAACGAAACAACGAAACAACGAACCAACGAAACAACGAAACAACGAAACAACGAAACAACGAAACAACGAAACAACGAAACAACGAAACAACGAAACAACGAAACAACGAAACAACGAAACAACGAAACAACGAAACAACGAAACAACGAAACAACGAAACAACGAAACAACGAAACTACGAAACAACGAAACAACGAAACAACGAAACAACGAAACAACGAAACAACGAAACAACGAAACAACGAAACAACGAAACAACGAAACAACGAAACAACGAAACAACGAAACAACGAAACAACGAAACAACGAAACAACGAAACAACGAAACAACGAACCAACGAACCAACGAACCAACGACCAACGAACCAACGAACCAACGAACCAACGAACCAACGAACCAACGTACCAACGAACCAACGAACCAACGAACCAACGAACCAACGAACCAACGAACCAACGAACCAACGAACCAACGAACCAACGAACCAACGAACCAACGAACCAACGAACCAACGAACCAACGAACAAACGAACAAAACAACCAACGAACCAACGAACCAACGAACCAACGAACCAACGAACCAACGAACAAACGAACAAACGAACAAACGAACAAACGAACAAAGGAACAAACGATCCAACGAACAAACGAAGAAACGAGCAAACGTAGAAACGAACAAACGAACAAAAGAACAAACGAACAAACGAACAAACGAACAAACGAACAAACGAACAAACGAAAAAACGAAAAAACGAACAAAGAGACAAAGAAACAAAAGAACCAACGAAACAACGAAACAACGAAACAACGAAACAACGAAACAACGAAACAACGAAACAACGAAACAACGAAACAACGAAACAACGAAACAACGAAACAACGCAACAACGAAACAACGAAACAACGAAACAACGAAACAACGAAACAACGAAACAACGAAACAACGAAACAACGAAACAACGAAACAACGAAACAACGAAACAACGAAACAACGAAACAACGAAACAACGAAACAACGAAACAACGAAACAACGAAACAACGAAACAACGAAACAACGAAACAACGAAACAACGAACCTTCGAACCAACGAACCAACGATCCAACGAACCAACGAACCAACGAACCAACGAACCAACGAACCAACGAACCAACGAACCAACGAACCAACGAACAAACGAACAAAAGAACCAACGAACCAACGAACCAACGAACAAACGAACAAACGAACAAACGAACAAACGAACAAACGAACAAACGATCCAACGAACAAACGAACAAACGAGCAAACGAAGAAACGAACAAACGAACAAAAGAACAAACGAACAAACGAACAAACGAACAAACGAACAAACGAACAAACGAACAAACGAACAAACGAACAAACGAACAAACGAACAAACGAACAAACGAACAAACGAACAAACGAAGAAACAGACAAAGAAACAAACGAACCAAAGAAACAACGAAACAACGAAACAACGAAACAACGAAACAACGAAACAACGAAACAACGAAACAACGAAACAACGAAACAACGAAACAACGAAACAACGAAACAACGAAACAACGAAACAACGAAACAACGAAACAACGAAACAACGAAACAACGAAACAACGAAACAACGAAACAACGAAACAACGAAACAACGAAACAACGAAACAACGAAACAACGAAACAACGAAACAACGAAACAACGAAACAACGAAACAACGAAACAACGAAACAACGAAACAACGAAACAACGAAACAACGAAACAACGAAACAACGAAACAACGAAACAACGAAAAAACGAAACAACGAAACAACGAAACAACGAAACAACGAAACAACGAAACAACGTAACAACGAAACAACGAAACAACGAAACAACGAAACAACGAAACAACGAAACAACGAAACAACGAAACAACGTAACAACGAAACAACGAAACAACGAAACAACGAACCAACGAACCAACGAACCAACGAACCAACGAACCAACGAAACAACGAACCAACGAACCAACGAAACAACGAAACAACGAAACAACGAAACAACGAAACAACGAAACAACGAAACAACGAAACAACGAAACAACGAAACAACGAAACAACGAAACAACGAAACAACGAAACAACGAAACAACGAAACAACGAAACAACGAAACAACGAAACAACGAAACAACGAAACAACGAAACAACGAAACAACGAAACAACGAAACAACGAAACAACGAAACAACGAAACAACGAAACAACGAAACAACGAAACAACGAAACAACGAAACAACGAAACAACGAAACAACGAAAAAACGAAACAACGAAACAACGAAACAACGAAACAACGAAACAACGTAACAACGAAACAACGAAACAACGAAACAACGAAACAACGAAACAACGAAACAACGAAACAACGAAACAACGTAACAACGAAACAACGAAACAACGAAACAACGAAACAACGAAACAACGAAACAACGAAACAACGAAACAACGAAACAACGAAACAACGAAACAACGAAACAACGAAACAACGAAAAAACGAAACAACGAAACAACGAAACAACGAAACAACGAAACAACGTAACAACGAAACAACGAAACAACGAAACAACGAAACAACGAAACAACGAAACAACGAAACAACGAAACAACGTAACAACGAAACAACGAAACAACGAAACAACGAACCAACGAACCAACGAACCAACGAACCAACGAACCAACGAAACAACGAACCAACGAACCAACGAAACAACGAAACAACGAAACAACGAAACAACGAAACAACGAAACAACGAAACAACGAAACAACGAAACAACGAAACAACGAAACAACGAAACAACGAAACAACGAAACAACGAAACAACGAAACAACGAAACAACGAAACAACGAAACAACGAAACAACGAAACAACGAAACAACGTAACAACGAAACAACGAAACAACGAAACAACGAAACAACGAAACAACGAAACAACGAAACAACGAAACAACGAAACAACGAAACAACGAAACAACGAAACAACGAAACAACGAAACAACGAAACAACGAAACAACGAAACAACGAAACAACGAAACAACGAAACAACGAAACAACGAAACAACGAAACAACGAACCAACGAACCAACGAACCAACGAACCAACGAACCAACGAACCAACGAACCAACGAACCAACGAACCAACGAACCAACGAACCAACGAACCAACGAACCAACGAACCAACGAACCAACGAACCAACGAACCAACGAACCAACGAACCAACGAACCAACGAACCAACGAACAAAAGAACCAACGAACCAACGAACCAACGAACAAACGAACAAACGAACAAACGAACAAACGAACAAACGAACAAAGAGACAAAGAAACAAAAGAACCAACGAAACAACGAAACAACGAAACAACGAAACAACGAAACAACGAAACAACGAAACAACGAAACAACGAAACAACGAAACAACGAAACAACGAAACAACGAAACAACGAAACAACGAAACAACGTAACAACGAAACAACGAAACAACGAAACAACGAACCAACGAACCAACGAAACAACGAAACAACGAAACAACGAAACAACGTAACAACGAAACAACGAAACAACGAACCAACGAACCAACGAAACAACGAACCAACGAAACAACGAAACAACGAAACAACGAAACAACGAACCAACGAAACAACGAAACAACGAAACAACGAAACAACGAAACAACGAAACAACGAAACAACGAAACAACGAAACAACGAAACAACGAACCAACGAACCAACGAAACAACGAAACAACGAAACAACGAAACAACGAAACAACGAAACAACGAAACAACGAAACAACGAAACAACGAAACAACGAAACAACGAAACAACGAAACAACGAAACAACGAAACAACGAAACAACGAAACAACGAAACAACGAAACAACGAAACAACGAAACAACGAAACAACGAAACAACGAAACAACGAAACAACGAAACAACGAAACAACGAAACAACGAAACAACGAACCAACGAACCAACGAACCAACGAACCAACGAACCAACGAACCAACGAACCAACGAACCAACGAACCAACGAACCAACGAACCAACGAACCAACGAACCAACGAACCAACGAACCAACGAACCAACGAACCAACGAACCAACGAACCAACGAACCAACGAACCAACGAACCAACGAACCAACGAACCAACGAACCAACGAACCAACGAACCAACGAACCAACGAACCAACGAACCAACGAACCAACGAACCAACGAACCAACGAACCAACGAACCAACGAACCAACGAACCAACGAACCAACGAACCAACGAACCAACGAACCAACGAACCAACGAACCAACGAACCAACGAACCAACGAACCAACGAACCAACGAACCAACGAACCAACGAACCAACGAACAAACGAACAAAAGAACAAAAGAACCAACGAACCAACGAACCAACGAACAAACGAACAAACGAACAAACGAACAAACGAACAAACGAACAAACGAACAAACGAACAAACGAACAAACGAGCAAACGAAGAAACGAACAAACGAACAAAAGAACAAACGAACAAACGAACAAACGAACAAACGAACAAACGAACAAACGAACAAACGAACAAACGAACAAACGAACAAACGAACAAACGAACAAACGAACAAACGAACAAACGAACAAACGAAGAAACAGACAAAGAAACAAACGAACCAAAGAAACAACGAAACAACGAAACAACGAAACAACGAAACAACGAAACAACGAAACAACGAAACAACGAAACAACGAAACAACGAAACAACGAAACAACGAAACAACGAAACAACGAAACAACGAAACAACGAAACAACGAAACAACGAAACAACGAAACAACGAAACAACGAAACAACGAAACAACGAAACAACGAAACAACGAAACAACGAAACAACGAAACAACGAAACAACGAAACAACGTAACAACGAAACAACGAACCAACGAACCAACGAACCAACGAACCAACGAAACAACGAAACAACGAACCAACGAACCAACGAACCAACGAAACAACGAAACAACGAAACAACGAAACAACGAAACAACGAAACAACGAAACAACGAAACAACGAAACAACGAAACAACGAAACAACGAAACAACGAAACAACGAAACAACGAAACAACGAAACAACGAAACAACGAAACAACGAAACAACGAACCAACGAACCAACGAACCAACGAACCAACGAACCAACGAACCAACGAAACAACGAAACAACGAAACAACGAAACAACGTAACAACGAAACAACGAAACAACGAAACAACGAACCAACGAACCAACGAACCAACGAACCAACGAAACAACGAAACAACGAACCAACGAAACAACGAAACAACGAAACAACGAAACAACGAACCAACGAACCAACGAACCAACGAACCAACGAACCAACGAACAAACGAACAAAAGAACCAACGAACCAACGAACCAACGAACCAACGAACAAACGAACAAACGAACAAACGAACAAACGAACAAACGAACAAAGGAACAAACGATCCAACGAACAAACGAAGAAACGAGCAAACGTAGAAACGAACAAACGAACAAAAGAACAAACGAACAAACGAACAAACGAACAAACGAACAAACGAACAAACGAAAAAACGAAAAAACGAACAAAGAGACAAAGAAACAAAAGAACCAACGAAACAACGAAACAACGAAACAACGAAACAACGAAACAACGAAACAACGAAACAACGAAACAACGAAACAACGAAACAACGAAACAACGAAACAACGAAACAACGAAACAACGAAACAACGAAACAACGTAACAACGAAACAACGAAACAACGAAACAACGAACCAACGAACCAACGAACCAACGAACCAACGAAACAACGAAACAACGAACCAACGAAACAACGAAACAACGAAACAACGAAACAACGAAACAACGAAACAACGAAACAACGAAACAACGAAACAACGAAACAACGAAACAACGAAACAACGAAACAACGAAACAACGAAACAACGAAACAACGAAACAACGAAACAACGAAACAACGAAACAACGAAACAACGAAACAACGAAACAACGAAACAACGAAACAACGAAACAACGAAACAACGAAACAACGAAACAACGAAACAACGAAACAACGAAACAACGAAACAACGAAACAACGAAACAACGAAACAACGAAACAACGAAACAACGAACCAACGAACCAACGAACCAACGACCAACGAACCAACGAACCAACGAACCAACGAACCAACGAACCAACGTACCAACGAACCAACGAACCAACGAACCAACGAACCAACGAACCAACGAACCAACGAACCAACGAACCAACGAACCAACGAACCAACGAACCAACGAACCAACGAACCAACGAACCAACGAACCAACGAACCAACGAACCAACGAACCAACGAACCAACGAACCAACGAACCAACGAACAAACGAACAAAAGAACCAACGAACCAACGAACCAACGAACCAACGAACAAACGAACAAACGAACAAACGAACAAACGAACAAAGGAACAAACGATCCAACGAACAAACGAAGAAACGAGCAAACGTAGAAACGAACAAACGAACAAAAGAACAAACGAACAAACGAACAAACGAACAAACGAACAAACGAACAAACGAAAAAACGAAAAAACGAACAAAGAGACAAAGAAACAAAAGAACCAACGAAACAACGAAACAACGAAACAACGAAACAACGAAACAACGAAACAACGAAACAACGAAACAACGAAACAACGAAACAACGAAACAACGCAACAACGAAACAACGAAACAACGAAACAACGAAACAACGAAACAACGAAACAACGAAACAACGAAACAACGAAACAACGAAACAACGAAACAACGAAACAACGAAACAACGAAACAACGAAACAACGAAACAACGAAACAACGAAACAACGAAACAACGAAACAACGAAACAACGAAACAACGAAACAACGAAACAACGAAACAACGAAACAACGAAACAACGAAACAACGAACCTTCGAACCAACGAACCAACGATCCAACGAACCAACGAACCAACGAACCAACGAACCAACGAACCAACGAACCAACGAACCAACGAACCAACGAACAAACGAACAAAAGAACCAACGAACCAACGAACCAACGAACAAACGAACAAACGAACAAACGAACAAACGAACAAACGAACAAACGAACAAACGATCCAACGAACAAACGAACAAACGAGCAAACGAAGAAACGAACAAACGAACAAACGAACAAACGAACAAACGAACAAACGAACAAACGAACAAACGAACAAACGAACAAACGAAGAAACAGACAAAGAAACAAACGAACCAAAGAAACAACGAAACAACGAAACAACGAAACAACGAAACAACGAAACAACGAAACAACGAAACAACGAAACAACGAAACAACGAAACAACGAAACAACGAAACAACGAAACAACGAAACAACGAAACAACGAAACAACGAAACAACGAAACAACGAAACAACGAAACAACGAAACAACGAAACAACGAAACAACGAAACAACGAAACAACGAAACAACGAAACAACGAAACAACGAAACAACGAAACAACGAAACAACGAAACAACGAAACAACGAAACAACGAAACAACGAAACAACGAAACAACGAAACAACGAAACAACGAAACAACGAAACAACGAAACAACGAAACAACGAAACAACGAAACAACGAAACAACGAAACAACGAAACAACGAAACAACGAAAAAACGAAACAACGAAACAACGAAACAACGAAACAACGTAACAACGAAACAACGAAACAACGAAACAACGAAACAACGAAACAACGAAACAACGAAACAACGAAACAACGTAACAACGAAACAACGAAACAACGAAACAACGAACCAACGAACCAACGAACCAACGAACCAACGAACCAACGAACCAACGAAACAACGAACCAACGAACCAACGAAACAACGAAACAACGAAACAACGAAACAACGAAACAACGAAACAACGAAACAACGAAACAACGAAACAACGAAACAACGAAACAACGAAACAACGAAACAACGAAACAACGAAACAACGAAACAACGAAACAACGAAACAACGAAACAACGAAACAACGAAACAACGAAACAACGAAACAACGAAACAACGAAACAACGAAACAACGAAACAACGAAACAACGAAACAACGAAACAACGAAACAACGAAACAACGAAACAACGAAACAACGAAACAACGAAACAACGAAACAACGAAACAACGAAACAACGAAACAACGAAACAACGAAACAACGAAACAACGAAACAACGAACCAACGAACCAACGAACCAACGACCAACGAACCAACGAACCAACGAACCAACGAACCAACGAACCAACGAACCAACGTACCAACGAACCAACGAACCAACGAACCAACGAACCAACGAACCAACGAACCAACGAACCAACGAACCAACGAACCAACGAACCAACGAACCAACGAACCAACGAACCAACGAACCAACGAACCAACGAACCAACGAACCAACGAACCAACGAACCAACGAACCAACGAACCAACGAACCAACGAACAAACGAACAAAAGAACCAACGAACCAACGAACCAACGAACCAACGAACAAACGAACAAACGAACAAACGAACAAACGAACAAAGGAACAAACGATCCAACGAACAAACGAAGAAACGAGCAAACGTAGAAACGAACAAACGAACAAAAGAACAAACGAACAAACGAACAAACGAACAAACGAACAAACGAACAAACGAAAAAACGAAAAAACGAACAAAGAGACAAAGAAACAAAAGAACCAACGAAACAACGAAACAACGAAACAACGAAACAACGAAACAACGAAACAACGAAACAACGAAACAACGAAACAACGAAACAACGAAACAACGCAACAACGAAACAACGAAACAACGAAACAACGAAACAACGAAACAACGAAACAACGAAACAACGAAACAACGAAACAACGAAACAACGAAACAACGAAACAACGAAACAACGAAACAACGAAACAACGAAACAACGAAACAACGAAACAACGAAACAACGAAACAACGAAACAACGAAACAACGAAACAACGAAACAACGAAACAACGAAACAACGAAACAACGAAACAACGAAACAACGAAACAACGAACCTTCGAACCAACGAACCAACGATCCAACGAACCAACGAACCAACGAACCAACGAACCAACGAACCAACGAACCAACGAACCAACGAACCAACGAACAAACGAACAAAAGAACCAACGAACCAACGAACCAACGAACAAACGAACAAACGAACAAACGAACAAACGAACAAACGAACAAACGAACAAACGATCCAACGAACAAACGAACAAACGAGCAAACGAAGAAACGAACAAACGAACAAACGAACAAACGAACAAACGAACAAACGAACAAACGAACAAACGAACAAACGAACAAACGAAGAAACAGACAAAGAAACAAACGAACCAAAGAAACAACGAAACAACGAAACAACGAAACAACGAAACAACGAAACAACGAAACAACGAAACAACGAAACAACGAAACAACGAAACAACGAAACAACGAAACAACGAAACAACGAAACAACGAAACAACGAAACAACGAAACAACGAAACAACGAAACAACGAAACAACGAAACAACGAAACAACGAAACAACGAAACAACGAAACAACGAAACAACGAAACAACGAAACAACGAAACAACGAAACAACGAAACAACGAAACAACGAAACAACGAAACAACGAAACAACGAAACAACGAAACAACGAAACAACGAAACAACGAAACAACGAAACAACGAAACAACGAAACAACGAAACAACGAAACAACGAAACAACGAAACAACGAAACAACGAAACAACGAAACAACGAAACAACGAAACAACGAAAAAACGAAACAACGAAACAACGAAACAACGAAACAACGTAACAACGAAACAACGAAACAACGAAACAACGAAACAACGAAACAACGAAACAACGAAACAACGAAACAACGTAACAACGAAACAACGAAACAACGAAACAACGAACCAACGAACCAACGAACCAACGAACCAACGAACCAACGAACCAACGAAACAACGAACCAACGAACCAACGAAACAACGAAACAACGAAACAACGAAACAACGAAACAACGAAACAACGAAACAACGAAACAACGAAACAACGAAACAACGAAACAACGAAACAACGAAACAACGAAACAACGAAACAACGAAACAACGAAACAACGAAACAACGAAACAACGAAACAACGAAACAACGAAACAACGAAACAACGAAACAACGAAACAACGAAACAACGAAACAACGAAACAACGAAACAACGAAACAACGAAACAACGAAACAACGAAACAACGAAACAACGAAACAACGAAACAACGAACCAACGAACCAACGAACCAACGAACCAACGAACCAACGAACCAACGAACCAACGAACCAACGAACCAACGAACCAACGAACCAACGAACAAACGAACAAAAGAACCAACGAACCAACGAACCAACGAACCAACGAACAAACGAACAAACGAACAAACGAACAAACGAACAAACGAACAAAGGAACAAACGATCCAACGAACAAACGAAGAAACGAGCAAACGTAGAAACGAACAAACGAACAAAAGAACAAACGAACAAACGAACAAACGAACAAACGAACAAACGAACAAACGAACAAACGAAAAAACGAAAAAACGAACAAACGAACAAACGAACAAACGAACAAACAGACAAAGAAACAAACGAACCAAAGAAACAACGAAACAACGAAACAACGAAACAACGAAACAACGAACCAACGAACCAACGAACCAACGAACAAACGAACAAAAGAACAAATGAACAAACGAACAAACGAACAAACGAACAAA
>NW_027486580.1:0-21629 GCF_050908995.1 Andrena cerasifolii | reverse complement strand
TTATTTTTTATTTTCTTTAAATTTTTTTTTATTTTTTTTTAAAAAAATTCTATATTTTTTAACTTTTTCATTTTTTTAAATTTTTTTATTTTTTTTAATTTTTTTAAATTTTTTTTAAATTTTTTAAAATTTTTTTTAAATTTTTTAAAATTTTTTTTTTTAAAATTTGTTTTAATTTTTTAACAAAATTTTTTTAAAATTTTTTTTATTTTTTTTAATTTAAATTTTTTTTAATTTTCTTATAATTTTTTTATATTTTAAAAATTTTTTAAATTTTTTTAAAAATTGTTTTAATTTTTTAACAAATTTTTTTTAAAAATATTTAAAATTTATTTTAAAAAAAATTTCTATATTTTTTATTTTTTTTAATTTTTTTTAAATTTTTTTAAATTTTTAAATTTTTTTATAAATTTTCTTATAAATTTTTTTTAATTTTTTTAATTTTGTTTAATTTTTTTTAAAAAATTTGTTTTAATTTTTTAACAAATTTTTTTTATTTTCTTTTAATTTTCTTATAATTTTTTTTTTTAATTTTAAAAAATTTTTTTAAATTTTTTTTAAAAAAAAGTTTTATTTTTTAACAAAATTTTTTTAAAATTTTTAAAATTTTTTTCTATATTTTTTAATTTTTTTTCATTTTTTTAAAAATTTTTTCATTTTGTTAAATTTTTTTAAAAATTTTGTTTATTTTTATTAATTTTTTACAAAAAATCTTTAATTTTTTAACAATTTTTTTAAAATTTTTTTAATTTTTTAATTTTTTTTTAAAATTTTTTTTTTTTAATTTTTTATTTTTTTTTATTTATTTTTTTAAATTTTTTTAAAATTTTTTCTTATTTTTTTTTAAATTTTTTTATTTTTTTTAAATTTTTAAATTTTTTTTTAATTTTCTTATAATTTTTTTAAATTTTTTTAATTTTTTTAAAAAAATTTGTTTTAATTTTTTAACAAATTTTTTTAAAATTATTTTTTGTTTTTTTTAAATTTTTTTTTATTTTTTTTAAAAAAAATTTCTATATTTTTTAACTTTTTCATTTTTTTAATTTTTTTTATTTTTTTTAATTTTTTAAATTTTTTTTTAAATTTTTTAAAATTTTTTTTAAATTTTTTTAAATTTTCTTATAATTTTTTTTTTAAATTTTTAAATTTTTTTTTCAATGTTTTTAAAAAAAATTTGTTTTAATTTTTTAACAAAATATTTTTAAAATTTTTTTTATTTTTTTTAAAAAAATTTTTTTTATTTTTTTCTATATTTTTTAATTTTTTTAATTTTTTAAAAAAATTTTTCATTTTGTTAAATTTTTTTAAAATTTTTTATTTATTTTGTTTTAATTTTTTAACAATTTCTTTTAAAAAAATATTATTTATGATTTTGTATTTTTTCTACATTTTTTATTTTTTTTCATTTTTAATTTTTTTTTTAATTTCAAAATTATTTTTTAATTTTTCACCTCTTTAATTTTTATTTTTTTTAAATTTTCTTAACTTTAATTTTTTTAAATTTAAATTTTTTTATTTTTTTTTTAAATTATAATTTTTTATTTCAAAAAATGTTTTTTTAATTTTTATTTTTCTTTTATTTTAATTTTTTTAAATTTTTTCAAATTTTTAAAATTTTTTTTTAATTTTCTTATAATATTTTTTAAATTTTAAAATTTTTTTTTTAATTTTCTTTAAATTTTTTTTTTTTATTAAATTTCTATTTTTTTTAACTTTTTCATTTTTTTAAAATTTTTTTTATTTTTTTTAAGTTTTTTAAAATTTTTTTTAAATTTTTAAAAATTTTTTTTAAATTTTTTTAAATTTTTTTTTAAAAAATTTGTTTTAATTTTTTAACAAAATTTTTTTAAATTTTTTTTATTTTTTTTTAATTTAAATTTTTTTTAATTTTCTTATAATTTTTTTATTTTTTTTAAATTTTTAAAAAATTTTTTCAATTTTTTGTAAAAAAATTTGTTTTAATTTTTTAACAAATTTTTTTTAAAATTTTTTTTATTTTTTTTTAAATTTTTTTTTATTTTTTCTATATTTTTTAATTTTTTAAATTTTTTTAAAAATTTTTTCATTTTGTTAAATTTTTTTTTTAATTTTTTTTTATTTTGTTTTAATTTTTTAACAATTTCTTTTAAAAAAATATTATTTATGTTTTTGTATTTTTTCTACATTTTTTATTTTTTTCATTTTTATTTTTTTTTTTTAATTTTAAAATTTTTTTTTAATTTTCTTATAATTTTTTTATTTTTTAAATTTTTTTTAAAATTTTTTTAAAAAAATTGTTTTAATTTTTTAACAAAATTTTTAAAAATTTTTTTTATTTCTTATAAAAATTTTTTTTATTTTTTTAAAAAAAATTTTCTATATTTTTTAATTTTTTTCATTTTTTTTTAAAAATTTTTTCATTTTGTTAAATTTTTTTAAAAATTTTGTTTATTTTTTTTAATTTTTTACAAAAAATCTTTAATTTTTTTTAACAATTTTTTAAAAAATTTTTATTTATGTCTTTAAAATTTTGTTCTTATTTTTTTTACATTTTTTTAATTTTTTAAATTTTTTTTAAAATTTTTTTTTTTTTTTTTTTAATTTTATTTTTTTTATTTATTTTTTTAAATTTTTTTAAAATTTTTTCTTATTTTTTTTATATTTTAAATTTTTTTTTAATTTTCTTATAATTTTTTTTAAATTTTTTCATTTTTTTAAAAAAAAATGTTTTAATTTTTTAACAAATTTTTTTAAAATTATTTTTTATTTTCTTTAAATTTTTTTTTATTTTTTTTAAAAAAAAATTCTATATTTTTTAACTTTTTCATTTTTTTAAAATTTTTTTTTTTTTTTAATTTTTTTAAAATTTTTTTTAAATTTTTTAAAATTTTTTTTAAAATTTTTAAAAATTTTTTTTTAAAAATTTGTTTTAATTTTTTAACAAAATTTTTTAAAAATTTTTTTTATTTTTTTTAATTTAAATTTTTTTAATTTTCTTATAATTTTTTTATATTTTAAAAATTTTATAAATTTTTTTAAAAAATTGTTTTAATTTTTTAACAAATTTTTTTAAAAATATTTAAAATTTATTTTAAAAAAAAATTTCTATATTTTTTATTTTTTTTAATTTTTTTTAAATTTTTTTAAATTTTTTAAATTTTTTTATAAATTTTCTTATAAATTTTTTTTAATTTTTTTAATTTTGTTTAATTTTTTTTAAAAAATTTGTTTTAATTTTTTAACAAAATTTTTTTATTTTCTTTTAATTTTCTTATAATTTTTTTTTTAATTTTAAAAAATTTTTTAAAATTTTTTTTAAAAAAAATTGTTTTATTTTTTAACAAAATTTTTTTAAAATTTTTAAAATTTTTTTCTATATTTTTTAATTTTTTTTCATTTTTTTTAAATTTTTTCATTTTGTTAAATTTTTTTAAAAATTTTGTTTATTTTTATTAATTTTTTACAAAAAATCTTTAATTTTTTAACAATTTTTTTAAAATTTTTTTAATTTTTTAATTTTTTTTTTAAATTTTTTGTTTTTTTAATTTTTTATTTTTTTTATTTATTTTTTTAAATTTTTTTAAAATTTTTTCTTATTTTTTTTTAAATTTTTTTATTTTTTTTAAATTTTTAAATTTTTTTTAATTTTCTTATAATTTTTTTAAATTTTTTTAATTTTTTTAAAAAAATTTGTTTTAATTTTTTAACAAATTTTTTTAAAATTATTTTTTATTTTTTTAAAATTTTTTTTTATTTTTTTTAAAAAAAATTTCTATATTTTTTAACTTTTTCATTTTTTTAAATTTTTTTATTTTTTTTAATTTTTTAAATTTTTTTTTAAATTTTTTAAAATTTTTTTTAAATTTTTTAAAATTTTCTTATAATTTTTTTTTTAAATTTTTAAAATTTTTTTCAATGTTTTTAAAAAAAATTTGTTTTAATTTTTTAACAAAATATTTTTAAAATTTTTTTTATTTTTTTTTAAAAAATTTTTTTTATTTTTTTCTATATTTTTTAATTTTTTTAATTTTTTTTAAAAAATTTTTCATTTTGTTAAATTTTTTTAAAATTTTTTATTTATTTTGTTTTAATTTTTTAACAATTTCTTTTAAAAAAATATTATTTATGTTTTTGTATTTTTTCTACATTTTTTATTTTTTTTCATTTTTAATTTTTTTTTTAATTTCAAAATTTTTTTTTAATTTTTCACCTCTTTAATTTTTATTTTTTTAAAATTTTCTTAACTTTAATTTTTTTAAATTTAAATTTTTTTATTTTTTTTTTAAATTATAATTTTTTATTTCAAAAAATGTTTTTTTTAATTTTTATTTTTCTTTTATTTTAATTTTTTTAAATTTTTTCAAATTTTAAAAATTTTTTTTTAATTTTCTTATAATATTTTTTAAATTTTAAAAATTTTTTTTAATTTTCTTATAAATTTTTTTTAATTTTGTTTTATTTTTTTTGTTTTTTTTTTAAATTTTCTATATTTTTTAACTTTTTCATTTTTTTTAAATTTTTTGTTTTTTTTTTAAATTTTTTATTTTTTTTAATTATTTTTTTAAATTTTTTTTAAATTTTTTCTTATTTTTTTTTAAATTTTAAAATTTTTTTTTAATTTTCTTATAATTTTTTTAAATTTTTTAATTTTTATAAAAAAAATTGTTTTAATTTTTTAACAAATTTTTTTAAAATTATTTTTTATTTTCTTTAAATTTTTTTTTTATTAAGTTTCTATTTTTTTTAACTTTTTCATTTTTTTTAAATTTTTTTATTTTTTTTAAATTTTTTAAAATTTTTTTTAAATTTTTAAAAAATTTTTTTAAATTTTTTTAAATTTTTTTTTAAAAAATTTGTTTTAATTTTTTAACAAAATTTCTTTAAAATTTTTTTTATTTTTTTTTAATTTAAATTTTTTTTAATTTTCTTATAATTTTTTTATTTTTTTTAAATTTTTAAAAAATTTTTTCAATTTTTTGTAAAAAAATTTGTTTTAATTTTTTAACAAATTTTTTTTTAAATTTTTTTTATTTTTTTTTAAATTTTTTTTTATTTTTTCTATATTTTTTTAATTTTTTAAATTTTTTTAATAATTTTTTCATTTTGTTAAATTTTTTTTTTAATTTTTTTTATTTTGTTTTAATTTTTTAACAATTTCTTTTATAAAAATATTATTTATGTTTTTGTATTTTTTCTACATTTTTTATTTTTTTTCATTTTTAATTTTTTTTTTAATTTCAAAATTATTTTTTAATTTTTCACCTCTTTAATTTTTATTTTTTTTAAATTTTCTTAACTTTAATTTTTTTAAATTTAAATTTTTTTATTTTTTTTTTAAATTATAATTTTTTATTTCAAAAATGTTTTTTTAATTTTGATTTTTCTTTTATTTTAATTTTTTTAAATTTTTTCAAATTTTAAAATTTTTTTTTAATTTTCTTATAATATTTTTTAAATTTTAAAATTTTTTTTTTAATTTTCTTTAAATTTTTTTTTTATTAAATTTCTATTTTTTTAACTTTTTCATTTTTTTAAAATTTTTTATTTTTTTAAATTTTTTAAAATTTTTTTTAAATTTTTAAAAATTTTTTTTAAATTTTTTAAAATTTTTTTTTTTAAATTTTTTTAAATTTTTTTTTAAAAAATTTGTTTTAATTTTTTAACAAAATTTTTTTAAATTTTTTTTATTTTTTTTTAATTTAAATTTTTTTTAATTTTCTTATAATTTTTTATTTTTTTAAATTTTTAAAAAATTTTTTCAATTTTTTTGTAAAAAATTTGTTTTAATTTTTTAACAAATTTTTTTTAAAATTTTTTTTATTTTTTTTTAAATTTTTTTTTATTTTTTCTATATTTTTTAATTTTTTAATTTTTTTAAAAATTTTTTCATTTTGTTAAATTTTTTTTTTAATTTTTTTTTATTTTGTTTTAATTTTTTAACAATTTCTTTTAAAAAAATATTATTTATGTTTTTGTATTTTTTCTACATTTTTTATTTTTTTCATTTTTATTTTTTTTTTTAATTTTAAAATTTTTTTTTAATTTTCTTATAATTTTTTTATTTTTTAAATTTTTTTTAAAATTTTTTTAAAAAAATTGTTTTAATTTTTTAACAAAATTTTTAAAAAATTTTTTTATTTCTTATAAAAATTTTTTTTATTTTTTTAAAAAAAAATTTTCTATATTTTTTAATTTTTTTCATTTTTTTTTAAAAATTTTTTCATTTTGTTAAATTTTTTTAAAAATTTTGTTTATTTTTTTTAATTTTTTACAAAAAATCTTTAATTTTTTAACAATTTTTTAAAAAAATTTTATTTATGTCTTTAAAATTTTGTTCTTATTTTTTTTACATTTTTTTAATTTTTTAAATTTTTTTAAAAATTTTTTTTTTTTTTTTTAATTTTTTATTTTTTTTATTTATTTTTTTAAATTTTTTTAAAATTTTTTCTTATTTTTTTTTATATTTTAAAATTTTTTTTTAATTTTCTTATAATTTTTTTTAAATTTTTTCATTTTTTTAAAAAAAATTGTTTTAATTTTTTAACAAATTTTTTTAAAATTATTTTTTATTTTCTTTAAATTTTTTTTTATTTTTTTTAAAAAAAAATTCTATATTTTTTAACTTTTTCATTTTTTTAAAATTTTTTTATTTTTTTAATTTTTTTAAAATTTTTTTTAAATTTTTTAAAATTTTTTTTAAAATTTTTAAAAATTTTTTTTTAAAAATTTGTTTTAATTTTTTAACAAAATTTCTTAAAAATTTTTTTTATTTTTTTTAATTTAAATTTTTTTTAATTTTCTTATAATTTTTTTATATTTTAAAAATTTTATAAATTTTTTTAAAAAATTGTTTTAATTTTTTAACAAATTTTTTTAAAAATATTTAAAATTTATTTTAAAAAAAATTTCTATATTTTTTATTTTTTTTAATTTTTTTTAAATTTTTTTTAAATTTTTTAAATTTTTTTATAAATTTTCTTATAAATTTTTTTTAATTTTTTTAATTTTGTTTAATTTTTTTAATTTTGTTTAATTTTTTTTAAAAAATTTGTTTTAATTTTTAACAAAATTTTTTTATTTTCTTTTAATTTTCTTATAATTTTTTTTTTTAATTTTAAAAAATTTTTTTAAATTTTTTTTAAAAAAAATTGTTTTATTTTTTAACAAAATTTTTTTAAAATTTTTAAAATTTTTTTCTATATTTTTTAATTTTTTTCATTTTTTTTAAAATTTTTTCATTTTGTTAAATTTTTTTAAAAATTTTGTTTATTTTTATTAATTTTTTACAAAAAATCTTTAATTTTTTAACAATTTTTTAAAAATTTTTTTAATTTTTTAATTTTTTTTTTAAATTTTTTGTTTTTTTAATTTTTTATTTTTTTTATTTATTTTTTTTAAATTTTTTTAAAATTTTTTCTTATTTTTTTTAAATTTTTTTGTTTTTTTTAAATTTTTAAATTTTTTTTTAATTTTCTTATAATTTTTTTAAATTTTTTTAATTTTTTTAAAAAAATTTGTTTTAATTTTTTAACAAATTTTTTTAAAATTATTTTTTATTTTTTTAAAATTTTTTTTTATTTTTTTTAAAAAAAATTTCTATATTTTTTAACTTTTTCATTTTTTTAAATTTTTTTATTTTTTTTAATTTTTTAAATTTTTTTTTAAATTTTTTAAAATTTTTTTTAAATTTTTTTAAATTTTCTTATAATTTTTTTTTAAATTTTTAAAATTTTTTTCAATGTTTTTAAAAAACATTTGTTTTAATTTTTTAACAAAATATTTTTAAAATTTTTTTTATTTTTTTTTAAAAAAATTTTTTTTATTTTTTTCTATATTTTTTAATTTTTTTAATTTTTTTAAAAAATTTTTCATTTTGTTAAATTTTTTTAAAATTTTTTATTTATTTTGTTTTAATTTTTAACAATTTCTTTTAAAAAATATTATTTATGTTTTTGTATTTTTTCTACATTTTTTTATTTTTTTTCATTTTTAATTTTTTTTTTAATTTCAAAATTTTTTTTTAATTTTTCACCTCTTTAATTTTTATTTTTTTAAAAATTTTCTTAACTTTAATTTTTTTAAATTTAAATTTTTTTATTTTTTTTTTAAATTATAATTTTTTATTTCAAAAAATGTTTTTTTAATTTTTATTTTTCTTTTATTTTAATTTTTTTAAATTTTTTCAAATTTTTAAAATTTTTTTTAATTTTCTTATAATATTTTTTAAATTTTAAAAATTTTTTTTTAATTTTCTTATAAATTTTTTTTAATTTTGTTTTATTTTTTTTTGTTTTTTTTTAAATTTTCTATATTTTTTAACTTTTTCATTTTTTTTAAATTTTTTGTTTTTTTTTTAAATTTTTTATTTTTTTTAATTATTTTTTTAAATTTTTTTTAAATTTTTTCTTATTTTTTTTTTAAATTTTAAAATTTTTTTTTAATTTTCTTATAATTTTTTTAAATTTTTTAATTTTTATAAAAAAAAATTGTTTTAATTTTTTAACAAATTTTTTTAAAATTATTTTTTATTTTCTTTAAATTTTTTTTTTATTAAGTTTCTATTTTTTTTAACTTTTTCATTTTTTTTAAATTTTTTTATTTTTTTTAAATTTTTTAAAATTTTTTTTAAATTTTTAAAAAATTTTTTTAAATTTTTTAAAATTTTTTTTAAAAAAATTTGTTTTAATTTTTTAACAAAATTTCTTTAAAATTTTTTTTTATTTTTTTTTAATTTAAATTTTTTTTAATTTTCTTATAATTTTTTTATTTTTTTAAATTTTTAAAAAAATTTTTCAATTTTTTGTAAAAAAATTTGTTTTAATTTTTTAACAAATTTTTTTAAATTTTTTTATTTTTTTTAAATTTTTTTTTATTTTTTCTATATTTTTTAAATTTTTTTAAAAATTTTTTCATTTTGTTAAATTTTTTTTTTAATTTTTTTTATTTTGTTTTAATTTTTTAACAATTTCTTTTAAAAAAATATTATTTATGTTTTTGTATTTTTTCTACATTTTTTAATTTTTTTAAATTTAATTTTTTTTTAATTTTCTTATAATTTTTTTATTTTTTAAAATTTTTTTAAAATTTTTTAAAATTTTTTTAAAATTTTTTAAATTTTTTTTTAAATTTTTTAAAATTTTTTAAATTTTTTTAAAATTTTTTTTTAAAAAATTTGTTTTAATTTTTTAACAAAATTTTTAAAAAATTTTTTTTATTTTTTTTTAATTTAATTTTTTTTTAATTTTCTTCTAATTTTTATATTTTTTTTAAATTTTTAAAATTTTTTTTCAATTTTTTAAAAAAATTTGTTTTAATTTTTTAACAAAATTGTTTAAATTTTTTTTTATTTTTTTGTTTATTTTTTTTTATTTTTTTTCTATATTTTTTAATTTTTTTAATTTTTTTAAAAAAAATTTCATTTTGTTAAATTTTTTTTTAAATTTTTTTTAAATTTTGTTTTAATTTTTTTAACAATTTCTTTTAAAAAAATATTATTTATGTTTTTGTATTTTTCCTACATTTTTTATTTTTTTCATTTTTATTTTTTTTTTTAATTTTAAAATTTTTTTTAATTTTCTTATAATTTTTTATTTTTTAAAATTTTTTTAAAATTTTTTTAAAAAAATTGTTTTAATTTTTTAACAAAATTTTTAAAAATTTTTTTTTATTTCTTATAAAAATTTTTTTATTTTTTTAAAAAAAAATTTTCTATATTTTTTAATTTTTTTCATTTTTTTTTAAAATTTTTTTCATTTTGTTAAATTTTTTTAAAAATTTTGTTTATTTTTTTTAATTTTTTACAAAAAATCTTTAATTTTTTAACAATTTTTTAAAAATTTTTTATTTATGTCTTTAAAATTTTGTTCTTATTTTTTTTACATTTTTTTAATTTTTTAAATTTTTTTTAAAAATTTTTTGTTTTTTTTTTTAATTTTTTATTTTTTTTATTTATTTTTTTAAATTTTTTAAAATTTTTTTCTTATTTTTTTTATATTTTAAAATTTTTTTTTAATTTTCTTATAATTTTTTTTAAATTTTTTCATTTTTTTAAAAAAAATTGATTTTTTTAAAATTATTTTTTATTTTCTTTAAATTTTTTTTATTTTTTTTAAAAAAAAATTCTATATTTTTTAACTTTTTCATTTTTTTAAATTTTTTTATTTTTTTTTAATTTTTTTTAAATTTTTTTTAAATTTTTTAAAATTTTTTTTAAATTTTTTAAAATTTTTTTTTAAAAATTTGTTTTAATTTTTTAACAAAATTTTTTAAAAATTTTTTTTATTTTTTTTAATTTAAATTTTTTTTAATTTTCTTATAATTTTTTTATATTTTAAAAATTTTTTAAATTTTTTTAAAAAATTGTTTTAATTTTTTAACAAATTTTTTTAAAAATATTTAAAATTTATTTTAAAAAAAAATTTCTATATTTTTTATTTTTTTTAATTTTTTTTTAATTTTTTTAAATTTTTTAAATTTTTTTATAAATTTTCTTATAAATTTTTTTTAATTTTTTTAATTTTGTTTAATTTTTTTTAAAAAATTTGTTTTAATTTTTTAACAAAATTTTTTTATTTTCTTTTAATTTTCTTATAATTTTTTTTTTTAATTTTAAAAAATTTTTTTAAATTTTTTTTTAAAAAAATTGTTTTATTTTTTAACAAATTTTTTTTAAAATTTTTAAAATTTTTTTCTATATTTTTTAATTTTTTTTCATTTTTTTTTAAATTTTTTCATTTTGTTAAATTTTTTTAAAAATTTTGTTTATTTTTATTAATTTTTTACAAAAAATCTTTAATTTTTTAACAATTTTTTTAAAATTTTTTTAATTTTTTAATTTTTTTTTTAAATTTTTTGTTTTTTTAATTTTTTATTTTTTTTTATTTATTTTTTTAAATTTTTTTAAAATTTTTTCTTATTTTTTTTTAAATTTTTTTATTTTTTTTAAATTTTTAAATTTTTTTTTAATTTTCTTATAATTTTTTTAAATTTTTTTAATTTTTTTAAAAAAATTTGTTTTAATTTTTTAACAAATTTTTTTAAAATTATTTTTTATTTTTTTTAAATTTTTTTTTATTTTTTTTTAAAAAAAATTTCTATATTTTTTAACTTTTTCATTTTTTTAAATTTTTTTATTTTTTTTAATTTTTTAAATTTTTTTTAAATTTTTTAAATTTTTTTTTAAATTTTTTTAAATTTTCTTATAATTTTTTTTTTAAATTTTTAAAATTTTTTTTCAATGTTTTTAAAAAAAATTTGATTTAATTTTTTAACAAAATATTTTTAAAATTCTTTTATTTTTTTTAAAAAAAATTTTTTTATTTTTTTCTATATTTTTTAATTTTTTTAATTTTTTTAAAAAATTTTTCATTTTGTTAAATTTTTTTAAAATTTTTTATTTATTTTGTTTTAATTTTTTAACAATTTCTTTTAAAAAAATATTATTTATGTTTTTGTATTTTTTCTACATTTTTTATTTTTTTTCATTTTTAATTTTTTTTTTAATTTCAAAATTTTTTTTAATTTTTCACCTCTTTAATTTTTATTTTTTTTAAATTTTCTTAACTTTAATTTTTTTAAATTTAAATTTTTTTATTTTTTTTTTAAATTATAATTTTTTATTTCAAAAAATGTTTTTTTAATTTTTATTTTTCTTTTATTTTAATTTTTAAAATTTTTTTTTAATTTTCTTATAATATTTTTTAAATTTTAAAATTTTTTTTTTAATTTTCTTATAAATTTTTTTTAATTTTGTTTTAATTTTTTTTGTTTTTTTTTTTTAAATTTTCTATATTTTTTAACTTTTTCATTTTTTTAAATTTTTTGTTTTTTTTTTTAAATTTTTATTTTTTTTAATTATTTTTTTAAATTTTTTTTAAATTTTTTCTTATTTTTTTTTTAAATTTTAAAATTTTTTTTTAATTTTCTTATAATTTTTTTAAATTTTTTAATTTTTATAAAAAAAATTGTTTTAATTTTTTAACAAATTTTTTTAAAATTATTTTTTATTTTCTTTAAATTTTTTTTTTTATTAAATTTCTATTTTTTTTAACTTTTTCATTTTTTTTAAAATTTTTTTATTTTTTTTAAATTTTTTAAAATTTTTTTTAAATTTTTAAAAATTTTTTTAAATTTTTTTTTAAAAAATTTGTTTTAATTTTTTAACAACATTTTTTTTAAATTTTTTTTATTTTTTTTTAATTTAAATTTTTTTTAATTTTCTTATAATTTTTTTATTTTTTTTAAATTTTTAAAAAATTTTTTCAATTTTTTGTAAAAAAATTTGTTTTAATTTTTTAACAAATTTTTTTTTAATTTTTTTTATTTTTTTTAAATTTTTTTTTATTTTTTCTATATTTTTTAATTTTTTAAATTTTTTTTAAAAATTTTTTCATTTTGTTAAATTTTTTTTTTAATTTTTTTTTATTTTGTTTTAATTTTTTAACAATTTCTTTTAAAAAAATATTATTTATGTTTTTGTATTTTTTCTACATTTTTTATTTTTTTCATTTTTTTTTTTTTTTTTAATTTTAAATTTTTTTTTTAATTTTCTTATAATTTTTTTATTTTTAAAATTTTTTTTAAAATTTTTTTAAAAAAATTGTTTTAATTTTTTAACAAAATTTTTAAAAATTGTTTTAATTTTTTAACAAAATTTTTAAAAATTTTTTTTATTTCTTATAAAAAATTTTTTTATTTTTTTAAAAAAAAATTTTCTATATTTTTTAATTTTTTTCATTTTTTTTTAAAAATTTTTTCATTTTGTTAAATTTTTTTAAAAATTTTGTTTATTTTTTTTAATTTTTTACAAAAAATCTTTAATTTTTTAACAATTTTTTAAAAAATTTTTATTTATGTCTTTAAAATTTTGTTCTTATTTTTTTTACATTTTTTTAATTTTTTAAATTTTTTTTAAAAATTTTTTTTTTTTTTTTTAATTTTTTATTTTTTTATTTATTTTTTTAAATTTTTTTAAAATTTTTTCTTATTTTTTTTTATATTTTAAAATTTTTTTTTAATTTTCTTATAATTTTTTTTAAATTTTTTCATTTTTTTAAAAAAAATTGTTTTAATTTTTTAACAAATTTTTTTAAAATTATTTTTTATTTTCTTTAAATTTTTTTTTATTTTTTTTAAAAAAAAATTCTATATTTTTTAACTTTTTCATTTTTTTTAAATTTTTTTATTTTTTTTAATTTTTTTTAAATTTTTTTTAAATTTTTTAAAATTTTTTTTAAATTTTTTAAAAATTTTTAAATTTTTTTATAAATTTTCTTATAAATTTTTTTTAATTTTTTTAATTTTGTTTAATTTTTTTTAAAAAATTTGTTTTAATTTTTTAACAAAATTTTTTTATTTTCTTTTAATTTTCTTATAATTTTTTTTTTTAATTTTAAAAATTTTTTTTAAATTTTTTTTAAAAAAAATTGTTTTATTTTTTAACAAAATTTTTTTAAAATTTTTAAAATTTTTTTCTATATTTTTTAATTTTTTTTCATTTTTTTTTAAATTTTTTCATTTTGTTAAATTTTTTAAAAATTTTGTTAAATTTATTAATTTTTTACAAAAAATCTTTAATTTTTTAACAATTTTTTAAAAATTTTTTTAATTTTTTAATTTTTTTTTTAAATTTTTTGTTTTTTTAATTTTTTATTTTTTTTATTTATTTTTTTAAATTTTTTTAAAATTTTTTCTTATTTTCTTTTAAATTTTTTTATTTTTTTCAAATTTTTAAATTTTTTTTTAATTTTCTTATAATTTTTTTTAATTTTTTTAATTTTTTAAAAAAATTTGTTTTAATTTTTTAACAAATTTTTTTAAAATTATTTTTTATTTTTTTAAAATTTTTTTTTATTTTTTTTAAAAAAATTTCTATATTTTTTAACTTTTTCATTTTTTTAAATTTTTTTATTTTTTTTAATTTTTTAAATTTTTTTTTAAATTTTTTAAATTTTTTTTTAAATTTTTTTAAATTTTCTTATAATTTTTTTTTTAAATTTTTAAAATTTTTTTTCAATGTTTTTAAAAAAAATTTGTTTTAATTTTTTAACAAAATATTTTTAAAATTTTTTTTATTTTTTAAAAAAAAAATTTTTTTAATTTATTTTTATTTTTTTTAATTTTTATTTTTTTTTAATTTTCTTATAATTTTTTTATTTTTTAAAATTTTTTAAAATTTTTTAAAATTTTTTAAAATTTTTTTTTAAAAAATTTGTTTTAATTTTTTAACAAAAATTTTAAAAAAAAATTTTATTTTTTAAAATTTTTATTTGTTTATTTTTTTTATTTTTTATTTTTCTTTTAATTTTTTGTATATTTTTTTATTAAAAAAATTTTTTTTTGTATTTTAAATTTTTTTATTTTAATTTTTTTAAATTTTTTATTTTTTCATTAATTATTTTAATATTTTAAAAATTTTTTTTAAGTTTTTTAAAAAAAAAATTTTTTTTAATTTTTAATTTTTTTAATTTTCTTATAATTTTTTTATTTTTTAAAAATTTTCTAAATTTTTTTTAAATTTTTTTAATTAAAAATTGTTTTAATTTTTGAACAAAATTTAAAAAAAAAATTTTTTAAATTTTTTTCTATATTTTTTATTTTTTTAACAATTTTTTTTAAAATTTTTTTATTTATGTTTTTAAATTTTTTTTTAAATTTTTTAAAAAAATTTTTTTGTTTTTTTTTAATTTTTTATTTTTTATTAATTTTTTTAATATTTTTAAATTTTTTTTAAGTTTTTAAAAAAAAAATTTTTAATTTATTTTTATTTTTTTTAATTTTTAAATTTTTTTTAATTTTCTTATAATTTTTTTATTTTTTAAAAATTTTTTAAATTTTTTAACAAAATTTAAAAATTTTAAAATTTTTAAAAAATAATTTTTATTTTTTTTTTCATTTATAAAATTTTTTTTTAAATTTTTTTAAATTTTTTTAAAAAATTTGTTTTAATTTTTTAACAAAATTTTTTTATTTTTTTTTAATTTTCTTATAATTTTTGTATTTTTTAAAAATTTTTTAAAATTTTTTAAAATTTTTTAAAAATTTTTTTTAAAAAATTTGTTTTAATTTTTTAACAAAAATTTTAAAAAAAATTTTTATTTTTTAAAATTTTTATTTGTTTATTTTTTTTATTTTTTATTTTTCTTTTAATTTTTTGTATATTTTTTTATTAAAAAATTTTTTTTTTGTATTTTAAATTTTTTTATTTGAATTTTTTTAAATTTTTTTAAAAAATTTTTGTTATTTTAAAATTTTTTTTTATTAATTTTTAAAAAACTTTTTTTCATTTTTTAAATTTTTTAAAAATTTTTCAAAAAACTTTTTGAAATTTTTTTTTATTTTTTAAAACTTTTGTTTGTTTATTTTTTTATTTTTCTTCTAAATTTTTGTATATTTTTTTATTAAAATTTTTTTTTTGTATTTATATTTTTTTATTTTAATTTTTTTAAATTTTTTATTTTTTTATTATTTTTTTTAATATTTTAAATTTTTTTTTAAGTTTTTAAAAAAAAAATTTTTTTTAATTTTTAATTTTTTTTAATTTTCTTATAATTTTTTTATTTTTAAGAATTTTTTTAATTTTTTTTAATTTTTTTTTTTAAAAAATTGTTTTAATTTTTTAACAAATTTTTTTTAAATTTTGTTTTAATTTTTTAACAATTTCTTTTAAAAAAATATTATTTATGTTTTTGTATTTTTTCTACATTTTTTAATTTTTTTAAATTTAATTTTTTTTAATTTTCTTATAATTTTTTTATTTTTTAAAATTTTTTTAAAATTTTTTAAAATTTTTTTTAAATTTTTTAAAATTTTTTTAAAATTTTTTAAATTTTTTTTAATTTTTTTTTAAATTTTTTTTTAAAAAATTTGTTTTAATTTTTTCACAAAATTTTTTTTAATTTTTTTTTATTTTTTTTTAATTTAAATTTTTTTTAATTTTCTTATAATTTTTATATTTTTTTTAAATTTTTAAAAATTTTTTTCAATTTTTTTAAAAAAATTTGTTTTAATTTTTTAACAAAATTTTTTTAAATTTTTTAAAATTTTTTTTTATTTTTTTTTATTTTTTTTCTATATTTTTTAATTTTTTTAATTTTTTTAAAAAAAATTTCATTTTGTTAAATTTTTTTTAAAATTTTTTTTTAAATTTTGTTTTAATTTTTTAACAATTTCTTTTAAAAAAATATTATTTATGTTTTTGTATTTTTCCTACATTTTTTATTTTTTTCATTTTTAATTTTTTTTTTAATTTTAAAATTTTTTTTTTAATTTTCTTATAATTTTTTTAATTTTTAAAATTTTTTTAAAATTTTTTTAAAAAAATTGTTTTAATTTCTTAACAAAATTTTTTAAAATTTTTTTTATTTCTTATAAAAAATTTTTTTATTTTTTTAAAAAAAAATTTTCTATATTTTTTAATTTTTTTCATTTTTTTTTTAAATTTTTACATTTTGTTAAATTTTTTTAAAATTGTTTTTATTTTTTTTAATTTAAATTTTTTTTAATTTTCTTATAATTTTTTTTTTTAAATTTTAAAAATTTTTTTAAAATTTTTTTTAAAAAATTTGTTTTATTTTTTAACAAAATTTTTTTAAAATTTTTTTTTTAATTTTTTTCTATATTTTTTAATTTTTTTCATTTTTTTTTAAATTTTTTCATTTTGTTAAATTTTTTAAAAATTTTTTTAAAAATTTTGTTTATTTTTTTTAATTTTTTACAAAAAATCTTTAATTTTTTAACAATTTTTTTTACATTTTTTTAATTTTTTAATTTTTTTTTTTAAATTTTTTGTTTTTTTTTAATTTTTTATTTTTTTTATTTATTTTTTTAAATTTTTTTAAAATTTTTCTTATTTTTTTTTAAATTTTTTTATTTTTTTATTTTTTTAAATTTTTAAATTTTTTTTTAATTTTCTTATAATTTTTTTAAATTTTTTAAATTTTTTAAAAAAAATTTGTTTTAATTTTTTAACAAATTTTTTTAAAATTATTTTTTATTTTTTTAAAATTTTTTTTTATTTTTTTTTAAAAAAAATTTCTATATTTTTTAACTTTTTCATTTTTTTAAATTTTTTTATTTTTTTTAATTTTTTTAAATTTTTTTTAAATTTTTTAAAATTTTTTTTAAATTTTTTTAAATTTTCTTATAATTTTTTTTTTTAAATTTTTAAAATTTTTTTTTCAATTTTTTTAAAAAAAATTTGTTTTAATTTTTTAACAAAATATTTTTATAATTTTTTTATTTTTTTTAAAAAATTTTTTTATTTTTTTAAAAAATTTTTTTATTTTTTCTATATTTTTTAATTTTTTTAATTTTTTTTAAAAATTTTTCATTTTGTTAAATTTTTTTAAAATTTTTTATTTATTTTGTTTTAATTTTTTTTTGTTTTTTTTTTAAAAAAAATTTTCTATATTTTTTAACTTTTCATTTTTTTTAAATTTTTTGTTTTTTTTTAATTTTTTATTTTTTTTATTTATTTTTTTAAATTTTTTTAAAATTTTTTCTTATTTTTTTTAAATTTAAAATTTTTTTTTTAATTTTCTTATAATTTTTTTTAAATTTTTTAATTTTTTAAAAAAAAATTGTTTTAATTTTTTAACAAATTTTTTTAAAATTATTTTTTATTTTCTTTAAATTTTTTTTTTTTAAATTTCTATTTTTTTTTAACTTTTTCATTTTTTTTAAAATTTTTTTATTTTTTTTTAAATTTTTTAAAATTTTTTTAAAATTTTTTTTAATTTTTTAAATTTTTTTTTTAAAAAATTTGTTTTATTTTTTTAACAAAATTTTTTTTAAATTTTTTTTATTTTTTTTTAATTTAAATTTTTTTTTAATTTTCTTATAATTTTTTTTTTTTTAAATTTTTAAAAAATTTTTTCAATTTTTTGTAAAAAAATTTGTTTTAATTTTTTAACAAATTTTTTTTAATTTTTTTTTATTTTTTTTAAATTTTTTTTTATTTTTTTCTATATTTTTTAATTTTTTTAATTTTTTTAAAAAATTTTTCATTTTGTTAAATTTTTTTAAAATTTTTATTTATTTTGTTTTAATTTTTTAACAATTTCTTTTAAAAAAATATTATTTATGTTTTTGTATTTTTTCTACATTTTTTATTTTTTTTTTTCATTTTTAATTTTTTTAAATTTAAAATTTTTTTTTAATTTTTCACCTCTTTAATTTTTATTTTTTTTTAATTTTCTTAACTTTAATCTTTTTAAATTTAAATTTTTTTATTTTTTTTTAAATTATAATTTTTTATTTCAAAAAATATTTTTTTAATTTTTATTTTTCTTCTATTTTAATTTTTTTCAAATTTTTAAAATTTTTTTTTAATTTTCTTATAATTTTTTTATTTTTTAAAAATTTTTTAAATTTTTTTAAAAATTGTTTTAATTTTTTAACAAAATTTAAAAAATTTTTTTTATTTTTTTTTTCATTTATAAAATTTTTTTTTAAATTTTTTAAAATTTTTTTTAAAAAATTTGTTTTAATTTTTTAACAAAATTTTTTTATTTTTTTTTAATTTTCTTATAATTTTTGTATTTTTTAAAAATTTTTATTTGTTTATTTTTTTTATTTTTTATTTTTCTTTTAATTTTTTGTATATTTTTTTATTAAAAAATTTTTTTTTTGTATTTTAAATTTTTTTATTTGAATTTTTTTAAATTTTTTTAAAAAAATTTTTGTTATTTTAAAATTTTTTTTTATTAATTTTTAAAAAACTTTTTTTCATTTTTTAAATTTTTTAAAAATTTTTTAAATTTTTTTAAATTTTTTTAAATTTTTTTTTTAAAAAATTTGTTTTAATTTTTTCACAAAATTTTTTTTAATTTTTTTTATTTTTTTTTAATTTAAATTTTTTTTAATTTTCTTATAATTTTTATATTTTTTTTAAATTTTAAAAATTTTTTTCAATTTTTTTAAAAAAATTTGTTTTAATTTTTTAACAAAATTTTTTTAAATTTTTTTAAATTTTTTTTATTTTTTTTTATTTTTTTTCTATATTTTTTAATTTTTTTAATTTTTTTAAAAAAAATTTCATTTTGTTAAATTTTTTTTAAAATTTTTTTTAAATTTTGTTTTAATTTTTTAACAATTTCTTTTAAAAAAATATTATTTATGTTTTTGTATTTTTCCTACATTTTTTATTTTTTTCATTTTTAATTTTTTTTTTAATTTTAAAATTTTTTTTTTAATTTTCTTATAATTTTTTTAATTTTTAAAATTTTTTTAAAATTTTTTTAAAAAAATTGTTTTAATTTCTTAACAAAATTTTTAAAATTTTTTTTTATTTCTTATAAAAAATTTTTTTATTTTTTAAAAAAAAATTTTCTATATTTTTTAATTTTTTTCATTTTTTTTTTAAATTTTTACATTTTGTTAAATTTTTTTAAAATTGTTTTTATTTTTTTTAATTTAAATTTTTTTTAATTTTCTTATAATTTTTTTTTTAAATTTTAAAAATTTTTTTAAAATTTTTTTTAAAAAATTTGTTTTATTTTTTAACAAAATTTTTTTAAAATTTTTTTTTTAATTTTTTTCTATATTTTTTAATTTTTTTCATTTTTTTTAAATTTTTTCATTTTGTTAAATTTTTTTAAAAATTTTTTTAAAAATTTTGTTTATTTTTTTTAATTTTTTACAAAAAATCTTTAATTTTTTAACAATTTTTTTTACATTTTTTTAATTTTTTAATTTTTTTTTTTAAATTTTTTGTTTTTTTTAATTTTTTATTTTTTTTATTTATTTTTTTAAATTTTTTTAAAATTTTTCTTATTTTTTTTTAAATTTTTTTATTTTTTTAAATTTTTAAATTTTTTTTTAATTTTCTTATAATTTTTTTAAATTTTTTAAATTTTTTAAAAAAAATTTGTTTTAATTTTTTAACAAATTTTTTTAAAATTATTTTTTATTTTTTTTAAATTTTTTTTATTTTTTTTTAAAAAAAAATTTCTATATTTTTTAACTTTTTCATTTTTTTAAATTTTTTTATTTTTTTTAATTTTTTAAAATTTTTTTTAAATTTTTTAAAATTTTTTTTAAATTTTTTTAAATTTTCTTATAATTTTTTTTTTAAATTTTAAAATTTTTTTTTCAATTTTTTTAAAAAAATTTGTTTTACTTTTTTAACAAAATATTTTTATAATTTTTTTTATTTTTTTTAAAAAAAATTTTTTTATTTTTTTAAAAAATTTTTTATTTTTTCTATATTTTTTAATTTTTTTAATTTTTTTTAAAAATTTTTCATTTTGTTAAATTTTTTTAAAATTTTTTATTTATTTTGTTTTAATTTTTTTTGTTTTTTTTTTAAAAAAAATTTTCTATATTTTTTAACTTTTCATTTTTTTTAAATTTTTTGTTTTTTTTTTAATTTTTTATTTTTTTATTTATTTTTTAAATTTTTTTTAAATTTTTTCTTATTTTTTTAAATTTAAAATTTTTTTTTTAATTTTCTTATAATTTTTTTTAAATTTTTTAATTTTTTAAAAAAAATTGTTTTAATTTTTTAACAAATTTTTTTAAAATTATTTTTTATTTTCTTTAAATTTTTTTTTTATTATTAAATTTCTATTTTTTTTAACTTTTTCATTTTTTAAATTTTTTTTATTTTTTTTAAATTTTTTAAAATTTTTTTTAAATTTTTAAAAAATTTTTTTAAATTTTTTTAAATTTTTTTTTAAAAAATTTGTTTTAATTTTTTAACAACATTTTTTTAAAATTTTTTTTATTTTTTTTTAATTTAAATTTTTTTTAATTTTCTTATAATTTTTTTATTTTTTTTAAATTTTTAAAAAATTTTTTCAATTTTTTGTAAAAAAATTTGTTTTAATTTTTTAACAAATTTTTTTTTAAATTTTTTTTATTTTTTTTTAAATTTTTTTTTTATTTTTTCTATATTTTTTAATTTTTTAAATTTTTTTAAAATTTTTTCATTTTGTTAAATTTTTTTTTTAATTTTTTTATTTTGCTTTAATTTTTTAACAATTTCTTTTAAAAAAATATTATTTATGTTTTTGTATTTTTCCTACATTTTTTATTTTTTTTTCATTTTTAATTTTTTTTAATTTTAAATTTTTTTTTTAATTTTCTTATAATTATTTTATTTTTAAAAAAATTGTTTTAATTTTTTAACAAAATTTAAAAAAAATTTTTTTTTTAAATTTTTTTCTATATTTTTTATTTTTTTAACAATTTTTTTTTAATTTTTTTATTTATGTTTTTAAATTTTTTTTTAAATTTTTTAAAAAAATTTTTTTGTTTTTTTTTAATTTTTTTATTTTTTATTAATTTTTTTAATATTTTTAAATTTTTTTTAAGTTTTAAAAAAAATTTTTTTAATTTATTTTTATTTTTTTAATTTTTATTTTTTTTAATTTTCTTATAATTTTTTTATTTTTTAAAATTTTTTAAAATTTTTTTAAAATTTTTTAAAATTTTTTTAAAAAATTTGTTTTAATTTTTTAACAAAAATTTTAAAAAAAAATTTATTTTTTAAAATTTTTATTTGTTTATTTTTTTTATTTTTTATTTTTCTTTTAATTTTTTGTATATTTTTTTATTAAAAAAATTTTTTTTGTATTTTAAATTTTTTTATTTTAATTTTTTTAAATTTTTTATTTTTTCATTAATTATTTTAATATTTTAAAAATTTT
>NW_027486579.1:0-21632 GCF_050908995.1 Andrena cerasifolii | reverse complement strand
CGTTGGTTCGTTGGTTCGTTGGTTCGTTGGTTCGTTGGTTCGTTTGTTCGTTGGTTCGTTGGATCGTTGGTTCGTTGGTTCGAAGGATCGTTGGTTCGTTGGTTCGTTGGTTCGTTGGTTCGTTGGTTCGTTGGTTCGTTGGTTCGTTGGTTCGTTGGTTCGTTGGTTCGTTGGTTCGTTGGTTCGTTGGTTCGTTGGTTCGTTGGTTCGTTGGTTCGTTGTTTCGTTGTTTCGTTGTTTCGTTGGTTCTTTTATTTCTTTGTCACTTTGTTCGTTTGTTCGTTTGTTCGTTTGTTCGTTTGTTCGTTTGTTCGTTGGTTCGTTGGTTCGTTGGTTCGTTGGTTCGTGGTTCGTTGGTTCGTTGGTTCGTTGGATCGTTTGTTCGTTGTTTCGAAGGTTCGTTGGTTCGTTGGTTCGTTGGTTCGTTGGTTCGTTGGTTCGTTGGTTCGTTGGTTCGTTGGTTCGTTGGTTCGTTGGTTCGTTGGTTCGTTGGTTCGTTGGTTCGTTGGTTCGTTGGTTCGTTGGTTCGTTGGTTCGTTGGTTCGTTGGTTCGTTGGTTCGTTGGTTCGTTGGTTCGTTTGTTCGTTTGTTCGTTTGTTCGTTTGTTCGTTTCTTCGTTTGTTCGTTTGTTCGTTTGTTCGTTTGTTCGTTTGTTCGTTTGTTCGTTTGTTCGTTTGTTCGTTTGTTCGTTTGTTCGTTTGTTCGTTTGTTCGTTTGTTCGTTTGTTCGTTTGTTCGTTTGTTCGTTTGTTCGTTTGTTCGTTTGTTCGTTTGTTCGTTTGTTCGTTTGTTCGTTTGTTCGTTTGTTCGTTTGTTCGTTTGTTCGTTTGTTCGTTTGTTCGTTTGTTCGTTTGTTCGTTTGTTCGTTTGTTCGTTTGTTCGTTTGTTCGTTTGTTCGTTTGTTCGTTTGGTCGTTGGTTCGTTGGTTCGTTGGTTCGATGGATCGTTGGTTCGTTGGTTCGTTGGTTCGTTGGTTCGTTGGTTCGTTGGTTCGTTGGTTCGTTGGTTCGTTGGTTCGTTGGTTCGTTTGTTCGTTTGTTCGTTTGTTCGTTTGTTCGTTTGTTCGTTGGTTCGTTGGTTCGTTGGTTCGTTGGTTCGTTGGTTCGTTGGTTCGTTGGTTCGTTGGTTCGTTGGTTCGTTGGTTCGTTGGTTCGTTGGTTCGTTGGTTCGTTTGTTCGTTGGTTCGTTGGTTCGTTGGTTCGTTGGTTCGTTGGTTCGTTGGTTCGTTGGTTCGTTGGTTCGTTTGTTCGTTGGTTCGTTTGTTCGTTTGTTCGTTTGTTCGTTTGTTCGTTTGTTCGTTGGTTCGTTGGTTCGTTGGTTCGTTGGATCGTTTGTTCGTTGGTTCGAAGGTTCGTTGGTTCGTTGGTTCGTTGGTTCGTTGTTTCGTTGTTTCGTTGTTTCGTTGGTTCTTTTATTTCTTTGTCACTTTGTTCGTTTGTTCGTTTGTTCGTTTGTTCGTTTGTTCGTTTGTTCGTTGGTTCGTTGGTTCGTTGGTTCGTTGGTTCGTGGTTCGTTGGTTCGTTGGTTCGTTGGATCGTTTGTTCGTTGTTTCGAAGGTTCGTTGGTTCGTTGGTTCGTTGGTTCGTTGGTTCGTTGGTTCGTTGGTTCGTTGGTTCGTTGGTTCGTTGGTTCGTTGGTTCGTTGGTTCGTTGGTTCGTTGGTTCGTTGGTTCGTTGGTTCGTTGGTTCGTTGGTTCGTTGGTTCGTTGGTTCGTTGGTTCGTTTGTTCGTTTGTTCGTTTGTTCGTTTGTTCGTTTGTTCGTTTGTTCGTTTGTTCGTTTGTTCGTTTGTTCGTTTGTTCGTTTGTTCGTTTGTTCGTTTGTTCGTTTGTTCGTTTGTTCGTTTGTTCGTTTGTTCGTTTGTTCGTTTGTTCGTTTGTTCGTTTGTTCGTTTGGTCGTTGGTTCGTTGGTTCGTTGGTTCGATGGATCGTTGGTTCGTTGGTTCGTTGGTTCGTTGGTTCGTTGGTTCGTTGGTTCGTTGGTTCGTTGGTTCGTTGGTTCGTTGGTTCGTTTGTTCGTTTGTTCGTTTGTTCGTTTGTTCGTTTGTTCGTTGGTTCGTTGGTTCGTTGGTTCGTTGGTTCGTTGGTTCGTTGGTTCGTTGGTTCGTTGGTTCGTTGGTTCGTTGGTTCGTTGGTTCGTTGGTTCGTTGGTTCGTTGGTTCGTTGGTTCGTTGGTTCGTTTGTTCGTTGGTTCGTTGGTTCGTTGGTTCGTTGGTTCGTTGGTTCGTTGGTTCGTTGGTTCGTTGGTTCGTTTGTTCGTTGGTTCGTTGGTTCGTTGGTTCGTTGGTTCGTTGGTTCGTTGGTTCGTTGGTTCGTTTGTTCGTTGGTTCGTTGGTTCGTTGGTTCGTTGGTTCGTTGGATCGTTGGTTCGAAGTTTCGTTGGTTCGTTTGTTCATTTGTTCGTTGGTTCGTTGGTTCGTTGTTTCGTTGTTTCGTTGTTTCGTTGTTTCGTTGTTTCGTTGTTTCGTTGTTTTGTTGTTTCGTTGGTTCTTTTGTTTCTTTGTCACGTTGTTCGTTTGTTCGTTGGATCGTTGGTTCGAAGTTTCGTTGGTTCGTTTGTTCATTTGTTCGTTGGTTCGTTGGTTCGTTTGTTCGTTGGTTCGTTGGTTCGTTGGTTCGTTGGTTCGTTGGTTCGTTGGTTCGTTGGTTCGTTGGTTCGTTTGTTCGTTGGTTCGTTGGTTCGTTGGTTCGTTGGTTCGTTGGTTCGTTGGTTCGTTGGTTCGTTGGTTCGTTTGTTCGTTGGTTCGTTGGATCGTTGGTTCGTTGGTTCGAAGGTTCGTTGGTTCGTTGGTTGGTTGGTTCGTTGGTTCGTTGTTTCGTTGGTTCGTTTGTTCGTTTGTTCGTTTGTTCGTTTGTTCGTTTGTTCGTTTGTTCGTTTGTTCGTTTGTTCGTTTGTTCGTTTGTTCGTTTGTTCGTTGGTTCGTTGGTTCGTTGGTTCGTTGGTTCGTTGGTTCGTTTGTTCGTTGGTTCGTTGGATCGTTGGTTCGTTGGTTCGAAGGATCGTTGGTTCGTTGGTTCGTTGGTTCGTTGGTTCGTTGGTTCGTTGGTTCGTTGGTTCGTTGGTTCGTTGGTTCGTTGGTTCGTTGGTTCGTTGGTTCGTTGGTTCGTTGGTTCGTTGGTTCGTTGGTTCGTTGTTTCGTTGTTTCGTTGTTTCGTTGTTTCGTTGGTTCTTTTATTTCTTTGTCACTTTGTTCGTTTGTTCGTTTGTTCGTTTGTTCGTTTGTTCGTTTGTTCGTTGGTTCGTTGGTTCGTTGGTTCGTTGGTTCGTGGTTCGTTGGTTCGTTGGTTCGTTGGATCGTTTGTTCGTTGTTTCGAAGGTTCGTTGGTTCGTTGGTTCGTTGGTTCGTTGGTTCGTTGGTTCGTTGGTTCGTTGGTTCGTTGGTTCGTTGGTTCGTTGGTTCGTTGGTTCGTTGGTTCGTTGGTTCGTTGGTTCGTTGGTTCGTTGGTTCGTTGGTTCGTTGGTTCGTTGGTTCGTTGGTTCGTTGGTTCGTTGGTTCGTTTGTTCGTTTGTTCGTTTGTTCGTTTGTTCGTTTGTTCGTTTCTTCGTTTGTTCGTTTGTTCGTTTGTTCGTTTGTTCGTTTGTTCGTTTGTTCGTTTGTTCGTTTGTTCGTTTGTTCGTTTGTTCGTTTGTTCGTTTGTTCGTTTGTTCGTTTGTTCGTTTGTTCGTTTGTTCGTTTGTTCGTTTGTTCGTTTGTTCGTTTGTTCGTTTGTTCGTTTGTTCGTTTGTTCGTTTGTTCGTTTGTTCGTTTGTTCGTTTGTTCGTTTGTTCGTTTGTTCGTTTGTTCGTTTGTTCGTTTGTTCGTTTGGTCGTTGGTTCGTTGGTTCGTTGGTTCGATGGATCGTTGGTTCGTTGGTTCGTTGGTTCGTTGGTTCGTTGGTTCGTTGGTTCGTTGGTTCGTTGGTTCGTTGGTTCGTTGGTTCGTTTGTTCGTTTGTTCGTTTGTTCGTTTGTTCGTTTGTTCGTTGGTTCGTTGGTTCGTTGGTTCGTTGGTTCGTTGGTTCGTTGGTTCGTTGGTTCGTTGGTTCGTTGGTTCGTTGGTTCGTTGGTTCGTTGGTTCGTTGGTTCGTTTGTTCGTTGGTTCGTTGGTTCGTTGGTTCGTTGGTTCGTTGGTTCGTTGGTTCGTTGGTTCGTTGGTTCGTTTGTTCGTTGGTTCGTTTGTTCGTTTGTTCGTTTGTTCGTTTGTTCGTTGGTTCGTTGGTTCGTTGGTTCGTTGGATCGTTTGTTCGTTGGTTCGAAGGTTCGTTGGTTCGTTGGTTCGTTGGTTCGTTGTTTCGTTGTTTCGTTGTTTCGTTGGTTCTTTTATTTCTTTGTCACTTTGTTCGTTTGTTCGTTTGTTCGTTTGTTCGTTTGTTCGTTGGTTCGTTGGTTCGTTGGTTCGTTGGTTCGTGGTTCGTTGGTTCGTTGGTTCGTTGGATCGTTTGTTCGTTGTTTCGAAGGTTCGTTGGTTCGTTGGTTCGTTGGTTCGTTGGTTCGTTGGTTCGTTGGTTCGTTGGTTCGTTGGTTCGTTGGTTCGTTGGTTCGTTGGTTCGTTGGTTCGTTGGTTCGTTGGTTCGTTGGTTCGTTGGTTCGTTGGTTCGTTGGTTCGTTGGTTCGTTGGTTCGTTGGTTCGTTTGTTCGTTTGTTCGTTTGTTCGTTTGTTCGTTTGTTCGTTTGTTCGTTTGTTCGTTTGTTCGTTTGTTCGTTTGTTCGTTTGTTCGTTTGTTCGTTTGTTCGTTTGTTCGTTTGTTCGTTTGTTCGTTTGTTCGTTTGTTCGTTTGGTCGTTGGTTCGTTGGTTCGTTGGTTCGATGGATCGTTGGTTCGTTGGTTCGTTGGTTCGTTGGTTCGTTGGTTCGTTGGTTCGTTGGTTCGTTGGTTCGTTGGTTCGTTGGTTCGTTTGTTCGTTTGTTCGTTTGTTCGTTTGTTCGTTTGTTCGTTGGTTCGTTGGTTCGTTGGTTCGTTGGTTCGTTGGTTCGTTGGTTCGTTGGTTCGTTGGTTCGTTGGTTCGTTGGTTCGTTGGTTCGTTGGTTCGTTGGTTCGTTGGTTCGTTGGTTCGTTGGTTCGTTTGTTCGTTGGTTCGTTGGTTCGTTGGTTCATTGGTTCGTTGGTTCGTTGGTTCGTTGGTTCGTTGGTTCGTTTGTTCGTTGGTTCGTTGGTTCGTTGGTTCGTTGGTTCGTTGGTTCGTTGGTTCGTTGGTTCGTTTGTTCGTTGGTTCGTTGGTTCGTTGGTTCGTTGGTTCGTTGGATCGTTGGTTCGAAGTTTCGATGGTTCGTTTGTTCATTTGTTCGTTGGTTCGTTGGTTCGTTGTTTCGTTGTTTCGTTGTTTCGTTGTTTCGTTGTTTCGTTTGTTTCGTTGTTTTGTTGTTTCGTTGGTTCTTTTGTTTCTTTGTCACGTTGTTCGTTTGATCGTTGGTTCGAAGTTTCGTTGGTTCGTTTGTTCATTTGTTCGTTGGTTCGTTGGTTCGTTTGTTCGTTGGTTCGTTGGTTCGTTGGTTCGTTGGTTCGTTGGTTCGTTGGTTCGTTGGTTCGTTGGTTCGTTTGTTCGTTGGTTCGTTGGTTCGTTGGTTCGTTGGTTCGTTGGTTCGTTGGTTCGTTGGTTCGTTTGTTCGTTGGTTCGTTGGATCGTTGGTTCGTTGGTTCGAAGGTTCGTTGGTTCGTTGGTTCGTTGGTTCGTTGGTTCGTTGGTTCGTTGGTTCGTTGGTTCGTTGGTTCGTTGGTTCGTTGGTTCGTTGGTTCGTTGGTTCGTTGGTTCGTTGGTTCGTTGGTTCGTTGGTTCGTTGGTTCGTTGGTTCGTTTGTTCGTTGGTTCGAAGGTTCGTTGGTTCGTTGGTTCGTTGGTTCGTTGGTTCGTTGGTTCGTTGGTTCGTTGGTTCGTTGGTTCGTTGGTTGGTTGGTTCGTTGGTTCGTTGTTTCGTTGGTTCGTTTGTTCGTTTGTTCGTTTGTTCGTTTGTTCGTTTGTTCGTTTGTTCGTTTGTTCGTTTGTTCGTTTGTTCGTTTGTTCGTTTGTTCGTTGGTTCGTTGGTTCGTTGGTTCGTTGGTTCGTTGGTTCGTTTGTTCGTTGGTTCGTTGGATCGTTGGTTCGTTGGTTCGAAGGATCGTTGGTTCGTTGGTTCGTTGGTTCGTTGGTTCGTTGGTTCGTTGGTTCGTTGGTTCGTTGGTTCGTTGGTTCGTTGGTTCGTTGGTTCGTTGGTTCGTTGGTTCGTTGGTTCGTTGGTTCGTTGGTTCGTTGGTTCGTTGTTTCGTTGTTTCGTTGGTTCTTTTATTTCTTTGTCACTTTGTTCGTTTGTTCGTTTGTTCGTTTGTTCGTTTGTTCGTTGGTTCGTTGGTTCGTTGGTTCGTTGGTTCGTTGGTTCGTTGGTTCGTTGGTTCGTTGGATCGTTTGTTCGTTGGTTCGAAGGTTCGTTGGTTCGTTGGTTCGTTGGTTCGTTGGTTCGTTGGTTCGTTGGTTCGTTGGTTCGTTGGTTCGTTGGTTCGTTGGTTCGTTGGTTCGTTGGTTCGTTGGTTCGTTGGTTCGTTTGTTCGTTTGTTCGTTTGTTCGTTTGTTCGTTTGTTCGTTTCTTCGTTTGTTCGTTTGTTCGTTTGTTCGTTTGTTCGTTTGTTCGTTTGTTCGTTTGTTCGTTTGTTCGTTTGTTCGTTTGTTCGTTTGTTCGTTTGTTCGTTTGTTCGTTTGTTCGTTTGTTCGTTTGTTCGTTTGGTCGCTGGTTCGTTGGTTCGTTGGTTCGATGGATCGTTGGTTCGTTGGTTCGTTGGTTCGTTGGTTCGTTGGTTCGTTGGTTCGTTGGTTCGTTGGTTCGTTTGTTCGTTTGTTCGTTTGTTCGTTTGTTCGTTTGTTCGTTGGTTCGTTGGTTCGTTGGTTCGTTGGTTCGTTGGTTCGTTGGTTCGTTGGTCCGTTGGTTCGTTGGTTCGTTGGTTCGTTGGTTCGTTGGTTCGTTGGTTCGTTGGTTCGTTGGTTCGTTGGTTCGTTGGTTCGTTTGTTCGTTGGTTCGTTGGTTCGTTGGTTCGTTGGTTCGTTGGTTCGTTGGTTCGTTGGTTCGTTTGTTCGTTGGTTCGTTGGTTCGTTGGTTCGTTGGTTCGTTGGTTCGTTGGTTCGTTGGTTCGTTGGTTCGTTGGTTCGTTGGTTCGTTGGTTCGTTGGTTCGTTGGTTCGTTGGTTCGTTTGTTCGTTGGTTCGAAGGTTCGTTTGTTCGTTGGTTCGTTGGTTCGTTGGTTCGTTGGTTCGTTGGTTCGTTGGTTCGTTGGTTGGTTGGTTCGTTGGTTCGTTGTTTCGTTGGTTCGTTTGTTCGTTTGTTCGTTTGTTCGTTTGTTCGTTTGTTCGTTTGTTCGTTTGTTCGTTTGTTCGTTTGTTCGTTTGTTCGTTTGTTCGTTGGTTCGTTGGTTCGTTGGTTCGTTGGTTCGTTGGTTCGTTTGTTCGTTGGTTCGTTGGATCGTTGGTTCGTTGGTTCGAAGGATCGTTGGTTCGTTGGTTCGTTGGTTCGTTGGTTCGTTGGTTCGTTGGTTCGTTGGTTCGTTGGTTCGTTGGTTCGTTGGTTCGTTGGTTCGTTGGTTCGTTGGTTCGTTGGTTCGTTGGTTCGTTGGTTCGTTGTTTCGTTGTTTCGTTGTTTCGTTGGTTCTTTTATTTCTTTGTCACTTTGTTCGTTTGTTCGTTTGTTCGTTTGTTCGTTTGTTCGTTTGTTCGTTGGTTCGTTGGTTCGTTGGTTCGTTGGTTCGTGGTTCGTTGGTTCGTTGGTTCGTTGGATCGTTTGTTCGTTGTTTCGAAGGTTCGTTGGTTCGTTGGTTCGTTGGTTCGTTGGTTCGTTGGTTCGTTGGTTCGTTGGTTCGTTGGTTCGTTGGTTCGTTGGTTCGTTGGTTCGTTGGTTCGTTGGTTCGTTTGTTCGTTTGTTCGTTTGTTCGTTTGTTCGTTTGTTCGTTTGTTCGTTTGTTCGTTTGTTCGTTTGTTCGTTTGTTCGTTTGTTCGTTTGTTCGTTTGTTCGTTTGTTCGTTTGTTCGTTTGTTCGTTTGTTCGTTTGTTCGTTTGTTCGTTTGTTCGTTTGTTCGTTTGTTCGTTTGTTCGTTTGTTCGTTTGTTCGTTTGTTCGTTTGTTCGTTTGTTCGTTTGTTCGTTTGTTCGTTTGTTCGTTTGTTCGTTTGTTCGTTTGTTCGTTTGTTCGTTTGTTCGTTTGTTCGTTTGTTCGTTTGTTCGTTTGTTCGTTTGTTCGTTGGTTCGTTGGTTCGTTGGTTCGTTGGTTCGTTGGTTCGTTGGTTCGTTGGTTCGTTGGTTCGTTGGTTCGTTGGTTCGTTGGTTCGTTGGTTCGTTGGTTCGTTGGTTCGTTGGTTCGTTTGTTCGTTTGTTCGTTTGTTCGTTTGTTCGTTTGTTCGTTGGTTCGTTGGTTCGTTGGTTCGTTGGTTCGTTGGTTCGTTGGTTCGTTGGTTCGTTGGTTCGTTGGTTCGTTGGTTCGTTGGTTCGTTGGTTCGTTGGTTCGTTGGTTCGTTGGTTCGTTGGTTCGTTGGTTCGTTGGTTCGTTTGTTCGTTGGTTCGTTGGTTCGTTGGTTCGTTGGTTCGTTGGTTCGTTTGTTCGTTGGTTCGTTGGTTCGTTGGTTCGTTGGTTCGTTGGTTCGTTGGTTCGTTGGTTCGTTGTTTCGTTGTTTCGTTGTTTCGTTGTTTCGTTGTTTCGTTGTTTCGTTGTTTCGTTGTTTCGTTGTTTCGTTGTTTCGTTGTTTCGTTGTTTCGTTGTTTCGTTGTTTCGTTGTTTCGTTGTTTCGTTGTTTCGTTGTTTCGTTGTTTCGTTGTTTCGTTGTTTCGTTGTTTCGTTGTTTCGTTGTTTCGTTGTTTCGTTGTTTCGTTGTTTCGTTGTTTCGTTGTTTCGTTGTTTCGTTGTTTCGTTGTTTCGTTGTTTCGTTGTTTCGTTGTTTCGTTGTTTCGTTGTTTCGTTGTTTCGGTGTTTCGTTGTTTCGTTGTTTCGTTGTTTCGTTGTTTCGTTGTTTCGTTGTTTCGTTGTTTCGTTGTTTCGTTGTTTCGTTGTTTCGTTGTTTCGTTGTTTCGTTGTTTCGTTGTTTCGTTGTTTCGTTGTTTCGTTGTTTCGTTGTTTCGTTGTTTCGTTGTTTCGTTGTTTCGTTGTTTCGTTGTTTCGTTGTTTCGTTGTTTCGTTGTTTCGTTGTTTCGTTGTTTCGTTGTTTCGTTGTTTCGTTGTTTCGTTGTTTCGTTGTTTCGTTGTTTCGTTGTTTCGTTGTTTCGTTGTTTCGTTGTTTCGTTGTTTCGTTGTTTCGTTGTTTCGTTGTTTCGTTGTTTCGTTGTTTCGTTGTTTCGTTGGTTCTTTTGTTTCTTTGTCACTTTGTCACTTTGTTCGTTTGTTCGTTTGTTCGTTGGTTCGTTTGTTCGTTGGTTCGTTGGTTCGTTGGTTCGTTGGTTCGTTGGATCGTTGGTTCGTTGGTTCGTTGGTTCGTTGGTTCGTTGGTTCGTTGGTTCGTTGGTTCGTTGTTTCGTTGTTTCGTTGTTTCGTTGTTTCGTTGGTTCTTTTATTTCTTTGTCACTTTGTTCGTATGTTCGTTTGTTCGTTTGTTCGTTTGTTCGTTGGTTCGTTGGTTCGTTGGTTCGTTGGTTCGTTGGTTCGTTGGTTCGTTGGTTCGTTGGTTCGTTGGTTCGTTGGTTCGTTGGATCGTTTGTTCGTTGGTTCGAAGGTTCGTTGGTTCGTTGGTTCGTTGGTTCGTTGTTTCGTTGTTTCGTTGTTTCGTTGTTTCGTTGTTTCGTTGTTTCGTTGTTTCGTTGTTTCGTTGTTTCGTTGTTTCGTTGTTTCGTTGTTTCGTTGTTTCGTTGTTTCGTTGTTTCGTTGTTTCGTTGTTTCGTTGTTTCGTTGTTTCGTTGTTTCGTTGTTTCGTTGTTTCGTTGTTTCGTTGGTTCGTTGGTTCGTTGGTTCGTTGGTTCGTTGGTTCGTTGGTTCGTTGGTTCGTTGGTTCGTTGGTTCGTTGGTTCGTTGGTTCGTTGGTTCGTTGGTTGGTTGGTTCGTTGGTTCGTTGTTTCGTTGGTTCGTTTGTTCGTTTGTTCGTTTCTTCGTTTCTTCGTTTCTTCGTTTCTTCGTTTCTTCGTTTGTTCGTTTGTTCGTTGGTTCGTTGTTTCGTTGTTTCGTTGTTTCGTTGTTTCGTTGTTTCGTTGTTTCGTTGTTTCGTTGTTTCGTTGTTTCGTTGTTTCGTTGTTTCGTTGTTTCGTTGTTTCGTTGTTTCGTTGTTTCGTTGTTTCGTTGTTTCGTTGTTTCGTTGTTTCGTTGTTTCGTTGTTTCGTTGTTTCGTTGTTTCGTTGTTTCGTTGTTTCGTTGTTTCGTTGTTTCGTTGTTTCGTTGTTTCGTTGTTTCGTTGTTTCGTTGTTTCGTTGTTTCGTTGGTTCTTTTGTTTCTTTGTCACTTTGTCACTTTGTTCGTTTGTTCGTTTGTTCGTTTGTTCGTTGGTTCGTTTGTTCGTTGGTTCGTTGGTTCGTTGGTTCGTTGGTTCGTTGGATCGTTGGTTCGAAGGTTCGTTGGTTCGTTTGTTCATTTGTTCGTTGGTTCGTTGGTTCGTTGGTTCGTTGTTTCGTTGTTTCGTTGTTTCGTTGTTTCGTTGTTTCGTTGTTTCGTTGTTTTGTTGTTTCGTTGGTTCTTTTGTTTCTTTGTCACGTTGTTCGTTTGTTCGTTTGTTCGTTTGTTCGTTTGTTCGTTGGTACGTTGGTTCGTTGGTTCGTTGGTTCGTTGGTTCGTTGGTTCGTTGGTTCGTTTGTTCGTTGGTTCGTTGGATCGTTGGTTCGTTGGTTCGAAGGTTCGTTGGTTCGTTGGTTCGTTGGTTCGTTGTTTCGTTGGTTCGTTGGTTCGTTGGTTCGTTGGTTCGTTGGTTCGTTGGTTCGTTGGTTCGTTGGTTCGTTGGTTCGTTGGTTCGTTGGTTCGTTTGTTCGTTTGTTCGTTTGTTCGTTTGTTCGTTTGTTCGTTGGTTCGTTGGTTCGTTGGTTCGTTGGTTCGTTGGTTCGTTGGTTCGTTGGTTCGTTGGTTCGTTGGTTCGTTGGTTCGTTGGTTCGTTGGTTCGTTGGTTCGTTGGTTCGTTGGTTCGTTTGTTCGTTGGTTCGTTGGTTCGTTGGTTCGTTGGTTCGTTGGTTCGTTTGTTCGTTGGTTCGTTGGTTCGTTGGTTCGTTGGTTCGTTGGTTCGTTGGTTCGTTGGTTCGTTGGTTCGTTGTTTCGTTGTTTCGTTGTTTCGTTGTTTCGTTGTTTCGTTGTTTCGTTGTTTCGTTGTTTCGTTGTTTCGTTGTTTCGTTGTTTCGTTGTTTCGTTGTTTCGTTGTTTCGTTGTTTCGTTGTTTCGTTGTTTCGTTGTTTCGTTGTTTCGTTGTTTCGTTGTTTCGTTGTTTCGTTGTTTCGTTGTTTCGTTGTTTCGTTGTTTCGTTGTTTCGTTGTTTCGTTGTTTCGTTGTTTCGTTGTTTCGTTGTTTCGTTGTTTCGTTGTTTCGTTGTTTCGTTGTTTCGTTGTTTCGTTGTTTCGTTGTTTCGTTGTTTCGTTGTTTCGTTGTTTCGTTGTTTCGTTGTTTCGTTGTTTCGTTGTTTCGTTGTTTCGTTGTTTCGTTGTTTCGTTGTTTCGTTGTTTCGTTGTTTCGTTGTTTCGTTGTTTCGTTGTTTCGTTGTTTCGTTGTTTCGTTGTTTCGTTGTTTCGTTGTTTCGTTGTTTCGTTGTTTCGTTGTTTCGTTGTTTCGTTGTTTCGTTGTTTCGTTGTTTCGTTGTTTCGTTGTTTCGTTGTTTCGTTGTTTCGTTGTTTCGTTGTTTCGTTGTTTCGTTGTTTCGTTGTTTCGTTGTTTCGTTGTTTCGTTGTTTCGTTGTTTCGTTGTTTCGTTGTTTCGTTGTTTCGTTGTTTCGTTGTTTCGTTGTTTCGTTGTTTCGTTGTTTCGTTGTTTCGTTGTTTCGTTGTTTCGTTGTTTCGTTGTTTCGTTGGTTCTTTTGTTTCTTTGTCACTTTGTCACTTTGTTCGTTTGTTCGTTTGTTCGTTGGTTCGTTTGTTCGTTGGTTCGTTGGTTCGTTGGTTCGTTGGTTCGTTGGATCGTTGGTTCGTTGGTTCGTTGGTTCGTTGGTTCGTTGGTTCGTTGGTTCGTTGGTTCGTTGTTTCGTTGTTTCGTTGTTTCGTTGGTTCTTTTATTTCTTTGTCACTTTGTTCGTATGTTCGTTTGTTCGTTTGTTCGTTTGTTCGTTGGTTCGTTGGTTCGTTGGTTCGTTGGTTCGTTGGTTCGTTGGTTCGTTGGTTCGTTGGATCGTTTGTTCGTTGGTTCGAAGGTTCGTTGGTTCGTTGGTTCGTTGGTTCGTTGTTTCGTTGTTTCGTTGTTTCGTTGTTTCGTTGTTTCGTTGTTTCGTTGTTTCGTTGTTTCGTTGTTTCGTTGTTTCGTTGTTTCGTTGTTTCGTTGTTTCGTTGTTTCGTTGTTTCGTTGTTTCGTTGTTTCGTTGTTTCGTTGTTTCGTTGTTTCGTTGTTTCGTTGTTTCGTTGTTTCGTTGTTTCGTTGGTTCGTTGGTTCGTTGGTTCGTTGGTTCGTTGGTTCGTTGGTTCGTTGGTTCGTTGGTTCGTTGGTTCGTTGGTTCGTTGGTTCGTTGGTTCGTTGGTTCGTTGGTTCGTTGGTTCGTTGGTTGGTTGGTTCGTTGGTTCGTTGTTTCGTTTGTTCGTTTGTTCGTTTGTTCGTTTGTTCGTTTCTTCGTTTCTTCGTTTCTTCGTTTCTTCGTTTCTTCGTTTGTTCGTTTGTTCGTTTGTTCGTTGGTTCGTTGTTTCGTTGTTTCGTTGTTTCGTTGTTTCGTTGTTTCGTTGTTTCGTTGTTTCGTTGTTTCGTTGTTTCGTTGTTTCGTTGTTTCGTTGTTTCGTTGTTTCGTTGTTTCGTTGTTTCGTTGTTTCGTTGTTTCGTTGTTTCGTTGTTTCGTTGTTTCGTTGTTTCGTTGTTTCGTTGTTTCGTTGTTTCGTTGTTTCGTTGTTTCGTTAGTTCTTTTGTTTCTTTGTCACTTTGTCACTTTGTTCGTTTGTTCGTTTGTTCGTTGGTTCGTTTGTTCGTTGGATCGTTGGTTCGTTGGTTCGAAGGTTCGTTGGTTCGTTGGTTCGTTGGTTCGTTGGTTCGTTGGTTCGTTGGTTCGTTGGTTCGTTGGTTCGTTGGTTCGTTGGTTCGTTGGTTCGTTGGTTCGTTGGTTCGTTGGTTCGTTGGTTCGTTGGTTCGTTGGTTCGTTGGTTCGTTGGTTCGTTGGTTCGTTGGTTCGTTGGTTCGTTTGTTCGTTGGTTCGAAGGTTCGTTGGTTCGTTGGTTCGTTGGTTCGTTGGTTCGTTGGTTCGTTGGTTCGTTGGTTGGTTGGTTCGTTGGTTCGTTGTTTCGTTGGTTCGTTGGTTCGTTGGTTCGTTGGTTCGTTGGTTCGTTGGTTCGTTGTTTCGTTGTTTCGTTGTTTCGTTGGTTCTTTTATTTCTTTGTCACTTTGTTCGTTTGTTCGTTTGTTCGTTTGTTCGTTTGTTCGTTTGTTCATTGGTTCGTTGGTTCGTTGGTTCGTTGGTTCGTTGGTTCGTTGGTTCGTTGGTTCGTTGGATCGTTTGTTCGTTGGTTCGAAGGTTCGTTGGTTCGTTGGTTCGTTGGTTCGTTGGTTCGTTGGTTCGTTGGTTCGTTGGTTCGTTGGTTCGTTGGTTCGTTGGTTCGTTGGTTCGTTGGTTCGTTGGTTCGTTGGTTCGTTGGTTCGTTGGTTCGTTGGTTCGTTGGTTCGTTTGTTCGTTGGTTCGTTGGATCGTTGGTTCGTTGGTTCGAAGGTTCGTTGGTTCGTTGGTTCGTTGGTTCGTTGGTTCGTTGGTTCGTTGGTTCGTTGGTTCGTTGGTTCGTTGGTTCGTTGGTTCGTTGGTTCGTTGGTTCGTTGGTTCGTTGGTTCGTTGGTTCGTTGGTTCGTTGGTTCGTTGGTTCGTTGGTTCGTTGGTTCGTTGGTTCGTTTGTTCGTTGGTACGTTGGTTCGTTGGTTCGTTGGTTCGTTGGTTCGTTGGTTCGTTGGTTCGTTTGTTCGTTGGTTCGTTGGATCGTTGGTTCGTTGGTTCGAAGGTTCGTTGGTTCGTTGGTTCGTTGGTTCGTTGGTTCGTTGGTTCGTTGGTTCGTTGGTTCGTTGGTTCGTTGGTTCGTTGGTTCGTTGGTTCGTTGGTTCGTTGGTTCGTTGGTTCGTTGGTTCGTTGGTTCGTTGGTTCGTTGGTTCGTTGGTTCGTTGGTTCGTTGGTTCGTTGGTTCGTTGGTTCGTTGGTTCGTTTGTTCGTTGGTTCGAAGGTTCGTTGGTTCGTTGGTTCGTTGGTTCGTTGGTTCGTTGGTTCGTTGGTTCGTTGGTTCGTTGGTTCGTTGGTTCGTTGGTTGGTTGGTTCGTTGGTTCGTTGTTTCGTTGGTTCGTTTGTTCGTTTGTTCGTTTGTTCGTTTGTTCGTTTGTTCGTTTGTTCGTTTGTTCGTTTGTTCGTTTGTTCGTTTGTTCGTTTGTTCGTTTGTTCGTTTGTTCGTTGGTTCGTTGGTTCGTTGGTTCGTTGGTTCGTTGGTTCGTTGGTTCGTTGGTTCGTTGGTTCGTTGGTTGGTTGGTTCGTTGGTTCGTTGTTTCGTTGGTTCGTTTGTTCGTTTGTTCGTTTGTTCGTTTGTTCGTTTCTTCGTTTGTTCGTTTGTTCGTTTGTTCGTTTGTTCGTTGGTTCGTTGTTTCGTTGTTTCGTTGTTTCGTTGTTTCGTTGTTTCGTTGTTTCGTTGTTTCGTTGTTTCGTTGTTTCGTTGTTTCGTTGTTTCGTTGTTTCGTTGTTTCGTTGTTTCGTTGTTTCGTTGTTTCGTTGTTTCGTTGTTTCGTTGTTTCGTTGTTTCGTTGTTTCGTTGTTTCGTTGTTTCGTTGTTTCGTTGTTTCGTTGTTTCGTTGGTTCGTTGGTTCGTTGGTTCGTTGGTTCGTTGGTTCGTTGGTTCGTTGGTTCGTTGGTTCGTTGGTTCGTTGGTTCGTTGGTTCGTTTGTTCGTTGGTTCGTTGGATCGTTGGTTCGTTGGTTCGAAGGATCGTTGGTTCGTTGGTTCGTTGGTTCGTTGGTTCGTTGGTTCGTTGGTTCGTTGGTTCGTTGGTTCGTTGGTTCGTTGGTTCGTTGGTTCGTTGGTTCGTTGGTTCGTTGGTTCGTTGGTTCGTTGGTTCGTTGGTTCGTTGTTTCGTTGTTTCGTTGTTTCGTTGGTTCTTTTATTTCTTTGTCACTTTGTTCGTTTGTTCGTTTGTTCGTTTGTTCGTTTGTTCGTTTGTTCGTTGGTTCGTTGTTCGTTGGTTCGTTGGTTCGTTGGTTCGTTGGTTCGTTGGATCGTTTGTTCGTTGGTTCGAAGGTTCGTTGGTTCGTTGGTTCGTTGGTTCGTTGTTTCGTTGTTTCGTTGTTTCGTTGTTTCGTTGTTTCGTTGTTTCGTTGTTTCGTTGTTTCGTTGTTTCGTTGTTTCGTTGTTTCGTTGTTTCGTTGTTTCGTTGTTTCGTTGTTTCGTTGTTTCGTTGTTTCGTTGTTTCGTTGTTTCGTTGTTTCGTTGTTTCGTTGTTTCGTTGTTTCGTTGTTTCGTTGTTTCGTTGTTTCGTTGTTTCGTTGTTTCGTTGTTTCGTTGTTTCGTTGTTTCGTTGTTTCGTTGTTTCGTTGTTTCGTTGTTTCGTTGTTTCGTTGGTTCGTTGGTTCGTTGGTTCGTTGGTTCGTTGGTTCGTTGGTTCGTTGGTTCGTTGGTTCGTTGGTTCGTTGGTTCGTTGGTTCGTTGGTTCGTTGGTTCGTTGGTTGGTTGGTTCGTTGGCTCGTTGTTTCGTTGGTTCGTTTGTTCGTTTGTTCGTTTGTTCGTTTGTTCGTTTCTTCGTTTGTTCGTTTGTTCGTTTGTTCGTTTGTTCGTTGTTTCGTTGTTTCGTTGTTTCGTTGTTTCGTTGTTTCGTTGTTTCGTTGTTTCGTTGTTTCGTTGTTTCGTTGTTTCGTTGTTTCGTTGTTTCGTTGTTTCGTTGTTTCGTTGTTTCGTTGTTTCGTTGTTTCGTTGTTTCGTTGTTTCGTTGTTTCGTTGTTTCGTTGTTTCGTTGTTTCGTTGTTTCGTTGTTTCGTTGTTTCGTTGTTTCGTTGTTTCGTTGTTTCGTTGTTTCGTTGTTTCGTTGTTTCGTTGGTTCTTTTGTTTCTTTGTCACTTTGTTCGTTTGTTCGTTTGTTCGTTGGTTCGTTTGTTCGTTGGTTCGTTGGTTCGTTGGTTCGTTGGTTCGTTGGATCGTTGGTTCGTTGGTTCGTTGGTTCGTTGGTTCGTTGGTTCGTTGTTTCGTTGTTTCGTTGTTTCGTTGTTTCGTTGTTTCGTTGTTTCGTTGTTTCGTTGTTTCGTTGTTTCGTTGTTTCGTTGTTTCGTTGTTTCGTTGTTTCGTTGTTTCGTTGTTTCGTTGTTTCGTTGTTTCGTTGTTTCGTTGTTTCGTTGTTTCGTTGTTTCGTTGTTTCGTTGTTTCGTTGTTTCGTTGTTTCGTTGTTTCGTTGTTTCGTTGTTTCGTTGGTTCGTTGGTTCGTTGGTTCGTTGGTTCGTTGGTTCGTTGGTTCGTTGGTTCGTTGGTTCGTTGGTTCGTTGGTTCGTTGGTTCGTTGGTTCGTTGGTTCGTTGGTTCGTTGGTTCGTTGGTTCGTTGGTTCGTTGGTTCGTTGGTTCGTTGGTTCGTTGGTTCGTTGGTTCGTTGGTTCGTTGGTTCGTTGGTTCGTTGGTTCGTTGGTTGGTTGGTTCGTTGGTTCGTTGTTTCGTTGGTTCGTTTGTTCGTTTGTTCGTTTGTTCGTTTCTTCGTTTCTTCGTTTCTTCGTTTCTTCGTTTGTTCGTTTGTTCGTTTGTTCGTTTGTTCGTTGGTTCGTTGTTTCGTTGTTTCGTTGTTTCGTTGTTTCGTTGTTTCGTTGTTTCGTTGTTTCGTTGTTTCGTTGTTTCGTTGTTTCGTTGTTTCGTTGTTTCGTTGTTTCGTTGTTTCGTTGTTTCGTTGTTTCGTTGTTTCGTTGTTTCGTTGTTTCGTTGTTTCGTTGTTTCGTTGTTTCGTTGTTTCGTTGTTTCGTTGTTTCGTTGTTTCGTTGTTTCGTTGTTTCGTTGTTTCGTTGTTTCGTTGTTTCGTTGTTTCGTTGTTTCGTTGTTTCGTTGTTTCGTTGTTTCGTTGTTTCGTTGTTTCGTTGTTTCGTTGTTTCGTTGTTTCGTTGTTTCGTTGTTTCGTTGTTTCGTTGTTTCGTTGTTTCGTTGTTTCGTTGTTTCGTTGTTTCGTTGTTTCGTTGTTTCGTTGTTTCGTTGTTTCGTTGTTTCGTTGTTTCGTTGTTTCGTTGTTTCGTTGTTTCGTTGTTTCGTTGTTTCGTTGCTTCTTTTGTTTCTTTGTCACTTTGTCACTTTGTTCGTTTGTTCGTTTGTTCGTTGGTTCGTTTGTTCGTTGGTTCGTTGGTTCGTTGGTTCGTTGGTTCGTTTGTTCGTTTGTTCGTTTCTTCGTTTCTTCGTTTGTTCGTTTGTTCGTTTGTTCGTTGGTTCGTTGTTTCGTTGTTTCGTTGTTTCGTTGTTTCGTTGTTTCGTTGTTTCGTTGTTTCGTTGTTTCGTTGTTTCGTTGTTTCGTTGTTTCGTTGTTTCGTTGTTTCGTTGTTTCGTTGTTTCGTTGTTTCGTTGTTTCGTTGTTTCGTTGTTTCGTTGTTTCGTTGTTTCGTTGTTTCGTTGTTTCGTTGTTTCGTTGTTTCGTTGTTTCGTTGTTTCGTTGTTTCGTTGTTTCGTTGTTTCGTTGTTTCGTTGTTTCGTTGTTTCGTTGTTTCGTTGTTTCGTTGTTTCGTTGTTTCGTTGTTTCGTTGTTTCGTTGGTTCTTTTGTTTCTTTGTCACTTTGTCACTTTGTTCGTTTGTTCGTTTGTTCGTTTGTTCGTTGGTTCGTTTGTTCGTTGGTTCGTTGGTTCGTTGGTTCGTTGGTTCGTTGGATCGTTGGTTCGTTGGTTCGTTGGTTCGTTGGTTCGTTGGTTCGTTGTTTCGTTGTTTCGTTGTTTCGTTGTTTCGTTGTTTCGTTGTTTCGTTGTTTCGTTGGTTCTTTTGTTTCTTTGTCACTTTGTCACTTTGTTCGTTTGTTCGTTTGTTCGTTGGTTCGTTTGTTCGTTGGTTCGTTGGTTCGTTGGTTCGTTGGTTCGTTGGATCGTTGGTTCGTTGGTTCGTTGGTTCGTTGGTTCGTTGGTTCGTTGGTTCGTTGTTTCGTTGTTTCGTTGTTTCGTTGTTTCGTTGTTTCGTTGTTTCGTTGTTTCGTTGTTTCGTTGTTTCGTTGTTTCGTTGTTTCGTTGTTTCGTTGTTTCGTTGTTTCGTTGTTTCGTTGTTTCGTTGTTTCGTTGTTTCGTTGTTTCGTTGTTTCGTTGTTTCGTTGTTTCGTTGGTTCGTTGGTTCGTTGGTTCGTTGGTTCGTTGGTTCGTTGGTTCGTTGGTTCGTTGGTTCGTTGGTTCGTTGGTTCGTTGGTTCGTTGGTTCGTTGGTTCGTTGGTTCGTTGGTTCGTTGGTTCGTTGGTTCGTTGGTTCGTTGGTTCGTTGGTTCGTTGGTTCGTTGGTTCGTTGGTTCGTTGGTTCGTTGGTTCGTTGGTTGGTTGGTTCGTTGGTTCGTTGTTTCGTTGGTTCGTTTGTTCGTTTGTTCGTTTGTTCGTTTCTTCGTTTCTTCGTTTCTTCGTTTCTTCGTTTGTTCGTTTGTTCGTTTGTTCGTTTGTTCGTTGGTTCGTTGTTTCGTTGTTTCGTTGTTTCGTTGTTTCGTTGTTTCCGTTGTTTCGTTGTTTCGTTGTTTCGTTGTTTCGTTGTTTCGTTGTTTCGTTGTTTTCGTTGTTTCGTTGTTTCGTTGTTTCGTTGTTTCGTTGTTTCGTTGTTTCGTTGTTTCGTTGTTTCGTTGTTTCGTTGTTTCGTTGTTTCGTTGTTTCGTTGTTTCGTTGTTTCGTTGTTTCGTTGTTTCGTTGTTTCGTTGTTTCGTTGTTTCGTTGTTTCGTTGTTTCGTTGTTTCGTTGTTTCGTTGTTTCGTTGTTTCGTTGTTTCGTTGTTTCGTTGTTTCGTTGTTTCGTTGTTTCGTTGTTTCGTTGTTTCGTTGTTTCGTTGTTTCGTTGTTTCGTTGTTTCGTTGTTTCGTTGTTTCGTTGTTCGTTGTTTCGTTGTTTCGTTGTTTCGTTGTTTCGTTGTTTCGTTGTTTTCGTTGTTTCGTTGTTTCGTTGTTTCGTTGTTTTCGTTGTTTCGTTGTTTCGTTGTTTCGTTGTTTCGTTGTTTCGTTGCTTCTTTTGTTTCTTTGTCACTTTGTCACTTTGTTCGTTTGTTCGTTTGTTCGTTGGTTCGTTTGTTCGTTGGTTCGTTGGTTCGTTGGTTCGTTGGTTCGTTTGTTCGTTTGTTCGTTTCTTCGTTTCTTCGTTTGTTCGTTTGTTCGTTTGTTCGTTGGTTCGTTGTTTCGTTGTTTCGTTGTTTCGTTGTTTCGTTGTTTCGTTGTTTCGTTGTTTCGTTGTTTCGTTGTTTCGTTGTTTCGTTGTTTTCGTTGTTTCGTTGTTTCGTTGTTTCGTTGTTTCGTTGTTTCGTTGTTTCGTTGTTTCGTTGTTTCGTTGTTTCGTTGTTTCGTTGTTTCGTTGTTTCGTTGTTTCGTTGTTTCGTTGTTTCGTTGTTTCGTTGTTTCGTTGTTTCGTTGTTTCGTTGTTTCGTTGTTTCGTTGTTTCGTTGTTTCGTTGTTTCGTTGTTTCGTTGGTTCTTTTGTTTCTTTGTCACTTTGTCACTTTGTTCGTTTGTTCGTTTGTTCGTTTGTTCGTTGGTTCGTTTGTTCGTTGGTTCGTTGGTTCGTTGGTTCGTTGGTTCGTTGGATCGTTGGTTCGTTGGTTCGTTGGTTCGTTGGTTCGTTGGTTCGTTGTTTCGTTGTTTCGTTGTTTCGTTGTTTCGTTGTTTCGTTGTTTCGTTGTTTCGTTGTTTCGTTGTTTCGTTGTTTCGTTGTTTCGTTGTTTCGTTGTTTCGTTGTTTCGTTGTTTCGTTGTTTCGTTGTTTCGTTGTTTCGTTGTTTCGTTGTTTCGTTGTTTCGTTGTTTCGTTGTTTCGTTGTTTCGTTGTTTCGTTGTTTCGTTGTTTCGTTGTTTCGTTGTTTCGTTGGTTCTTTTGTTTCTTTGTCACTTTGTCACTTTGTTCGTTTGTTCGTTTGTTCGTTTGTTCGTTGGTTCGTTTGTTCGTTGGTTCGTTGGTTCGTTGGTTCGTTGGTTCGTTGGATCGTTGGTTCGTTGGTTCGTTGGTTCGTTGGTTCGTTGGTTCGTTGTTTCGTTGTTTCGTTGTTTCGTTGTTTCGTTGTTTCGTTGTTTCGTTGTTTCGTTGTTTCGTTGTTTCGTTGTTTCGTTGTTTCGTTGTTTCGTTGTTTCGTTGTTTCGTTGTTTCGTTGTTTCGTTGTTTCGTTGTTTCGTTGTTTCGTTGTTTCGTTGTTTCGTTGTTTCGTTGTTTCGTTGTTTCGTTGTTTCGTTGTTTCGTTGTTTCGTTGGTTTCGTTGGTTCGTTGGTTCGTTGGTTCGTTGGTTCGTTGGTTCGTTGGTTCGTTGGTTCGTTGGTTCGTTGTTTCGTTGTTTCGTTGGTTCGTTGGTTCGTTGGTTCGTTGGTTCGTTGGATCGTTGGTTCGTTGGTTCGTTGGTTCGTTGGTTTCGTTGGTTCGTTGTTTCGTTGTTTCGTTGTTTCGTTGTTTCGTTGTTTTCGTTGTTTCGTTGTTTCGTTGTTTCGTTGTTTCGTTGTTTCGTTGTTTCGTTGTTTCGTTGTTTCGTTGTTTCGTTGTTTCGTTGTTTTCGTTGTTTCGTTGTTTCGTTGTTTCGTTGTTTCGTTGTTTCGTTGTTTCGTTGTTTCGTTGGTTCGTTTGGTTCGTTGGTTCGTTGGTTCGTTGGTTCGTTGGTTCGTTGGTTCGTTGGTTCGTTGGTTCGTTGGTTCGTTGGTTCGTTGGTTCGTTGGTTCGTTGGTTCGTTGGTTCGTTGGTTCGTTGGTTCGTTGGTTCGTTGGTTCGTTGGTTCGTTGGTTCGTTGGTTCGTTGGTTCGTTGGTTCGTTGTTTCGTTGGTTCGTTTGTTCGTTTGTTCGTTTGTTCGTTTGTTCGTTTCTTCGTTTCTTCGTTTCTTCGTTTTTCGTTTTCGTTTGTTCGTTTGTTCGTTTGTTCGTTTGTTCGTTGGTTCGTTGTTTCGTTGTTTCGTTGTTTCGTTGTTTCGTTGTTTCGTTGTTTCGTTGTTTCGTTGTTTCGTTGTTTCGTTGTTTCGTTGTTTCGTTGTTTCGTTGTTTCGTTGTTTCGTTGTTTCGTTGTTTCGTTGTTTCGTTGTTTCGTTGTTTCGTTGTTTCGTTGTTTCGTTGTTTCGTTGTTTCGTTGTTTCGTTGTTTCGTTGTTTCGTTGTTTCGTTGTTTCGTTGTTTCGTTGTTTCGTTGTTTCGTTGTTTCGTTGTTTCGTTGTTTCGTTGTTTCGTTGTTTCGTTGTTTCGTTGTTTCGTTGTTTCGTTGTTTCGTTGTTTCGTTGTTTTCGTTGTTTCGTTGTTTCGTTGTTTCGTTGTTTCGTTGTTTCGTTGTTTCGTTGTTTCGTTGTTTCGTTGTTTCGTTGTTTCGTTGTTTCGTTGTTTCGTTGTTTCGTTGTTTCGTTGTTTCGTTGTTTCGTTGTTTCGTTGTTTCGTTGTTTCGTTGTTTCGTTGTTTCGTTGTTTCGTTGTTGTTTCGTTGTTTCGTTGTTTCGTTGTTTCGTTGTTTCGTTGTTTCGTTGCTTCTTTTGTTTCTTTGTCACTTTGTCACT
>NW_027486578.1:0-21632 GCF_050908995.1 Andrena cerasifolii | reverse complement strand
GAATAGGCGAAGAGGGTTTTGAAACGATCATCTCGGGATGGGGACCGCTAAGGTACATCAGCGAGGTGGAGATTTGTATTGATCATCCTGTGTTGTTGACCGCTAAGGAGCAACATCAAGGTGATCGGTGATTGAGGAGATGGGGTAGGAGTTGAGATTGATAGACTTTAGTGGAGTGATTTTGAGGTTTACTAGTGGAATTGGGAACAGGAAACGCGCGAAAAATCGTGGGACGTTACAAAACAATAAAAAAAGTTAAGAACAAAATTTAAAAAACATAAATAAAATTTTTTTTTTAAAAAATTGCTAAAAAATTAAAACAAAATTAAAAAAAAACCTTTTTAAAAATTTAAAAAAAATTAAAAAATTAAAGAAAAATTTAAAATCTAAATAAAAAAAATTTTAAAAAATTTTGTTAATAAATTAAAACAAAATTTAAAAGAAAAAATTAAAAAAAATACAAAATTTTTTAAAAATTTTGGTGAAAAATTAAAACAAATATTTTGGTAAAAAATTAAAACAAATATTTATAAAAAAAAATTAAAAAAATTTTTTTTAAAAATTTTAAAAAATTTTACAATAATTTAAAAAAATTTTAAAGAAAAATAAAAAAATTATAAGAAAATTAAAAAAAAATAAAAAAACAATTTTTAAAAATTTTGTTAAAAAATTAAAACAAATTTTTTAAAAAAATTTTTTTAATAATTTAAAAAAAATTTAAAATATTAAAAAAATTTAAAAACTAAATAAATTTTTTTTTAAAATTTTGTTAATAAATTAAAAAAAAATTTAAAAGAAAAAATTAAAAAAAAATAGAATTTTTTTTTAAAAATTTTGTTAAAAAATTAAAACAAATATTTTGGTAAAAAATTAAAACAAATATTTTTAAAAAAAATTAAAAAAAAATTTTTTAAAAATTTTAAAAAATTTTAAAATAATTTAAAAAAATTAAAAAAAAAAACTTATAAGAAAATTAAAAAAAAAATACAAAATTTTTTTTAAAAATTTTGTTAAAAAATTAAAACAAATTTTTAAAAAAAAATGTAAAATTTTTTTAAAAATTTTAAAATAATTTTAAAAAATTTAAAAAAAAATAAAAAATTATAAGAAAAATTAAAAAAAATAATGTAAAAAATTTAAAAAAATTTTAAAAAATTAAAACAAAATTTTTAAAAATAATTAAAAATAATTTTTTTAAAAATAAAAAAGATTATAAGAAAATTAAAAAAAGTTTTAAAAAAAATTTTAAAAATTTAAAAAAATAAATAAAAAAATAAAATTAAAGAAAATATATAAAAATTTTTTTTAAAAATTTAAAAAAATTAAAGAAAAATTATAAAAAAATAAAAAAAATTAAAAAAACATAAAAAAATTCTTAATTTTAAAAATATTTTTAAAAAAATTTAAAAGAATTTTAAAAATTTAAAAAAAATTTAAAATATAAATAAAGTTTAAAATAAATAAAAAAAATACAAAATTTAAAGAAAATATAAGAAAATTTTTAAAAAAATTTTAAAAAATTAAAAAAAAATTTCAAAAAAATAAGAAAAAAAATTTAAAAACATAAATAAATTTTTTTAAAAAAATTGTTAAAAAAAATAAAACAAATTATAAGAAAATTTAAAAAAAATAATAAAAACAAAATTTTAAAAATTTTGAAAAATTGAAAAAATTGAGAAAAAATTTTAAAAACATAAATAAAATTCTATTTAAAAAATTGTTAAAAAATTAAAACAAAATTTAAAAAAAAATTTTAAAAAAATTTAAAAAGAATTAAAAAATTAAAAAAAAATAAAAACTAAATAAAAAAATTTTAAAAAAATTTGTTAATAAATTTAAACAAATTTAAAAAAAATAAATACAAAATTTTTACAAAAAAAATTGATAAAAAAATAAAACAAATATTTTGGTAAAAAATTAAAACAAATATTTTAAAAAAAAAATTAAAAAAAATTAAAAATTTTTTAAATAATTTAATTTTTTTAAAAAATAAAAAAAATATAAGAAAATTTAAAAAAAAATTTAAATTTTGAAAAATTGAAAAAAATTAAGAAAAAAATTTTAAAAACATAAATAAAAAAATTTTTAAAAAATTGTTAAAAAAATTACAACAAAATTTAAAAAAATTTTTTTTTAAATTTGTAAAAAAAATTTAAAAATTAAAAAAATTTTAAATTAAATAAATGTATAAGAAAATTAAAAAAAATAAAAAAAAAATTAAATTTTAAAAAATTTAAAAAAATTAAGAAAAAATTTTAAAAACATAAACAAAAAATTTTTTTAAAAAATTGTTAAAAACTTAAAACAAAATTTTTAAAAATTTTTAGAAAAATTTAAAAAAAAATAAAACGAAAATTTTTTTTTAAAATAAATAAAAAAAATTTAAAGAAAAATAAAAAAATTAAGAAAAAAATTTAAAAAACATAAATAAAATTTTAAAAAAAATTTTAAAAATTAAAAAAAATTTAAAAGAAAAATATAAAAAATTAAGAAAAAAATTTTAAAAAATAAATAAAACAAAATTTTAAAAAAATTGTGAAAAAATTAAAACGATACTTAAAAAAAAATTTCAAAATTAAAAAAAAAATTTATAAGAAAATGTAAAAAAAATTTTAAATTTTAAAAAATTGAAAAAAATTAAGAAAAAAATTTTAAAAACATAAATAAATTTTTTTTAAAAAAATTGTTAAAAAATTAAAACAAAATTTTTAGAAAAATTTAAAAAAAAATAAAACCAATAAATTTTTTAAAAATAAATAAAAAATTTTTTATAGAAAAATAAAAAAATTAAGAAAAAAATTTAAAAAACATAAATAAAATTTAAAAAAAATTTAAAAAATTAAAAAAAATTTAAAAGAAAATAAAAAAAATTAAGAAACAAATTTAAAAAACATAAATAAAATTTTTTTAAAAATTTTTTAAAAAATTAGAACAAAATTTTTAAAAAAAATTTTTTAAAAAAAAATTTTAAAATTTTTTAGAAAAATTTAAAAAAATAAAACAAAAAAAAATTTAAAAACATAAATAAAATTTTTTTTAAAAAAATTGTTAAAAAATTAAAACTATTTTTTAAAAAAGATTTTTTAAAAAATTTTTTTAAAAAATATAAAAAATAAATACAAAATTATTTAAAAAATTTTGGTAAAAAATTAAAACAAATATTTTGGTAAAAGATTAAAACAAATATTTAAAAAAAAAATTTTGAAAAATTTTAAAAACATAAATAAAAAATTTTTTAAAAAATTGTTAAAAAATTAAAACAAAATTTTTAAAAAAAAATTTTTAAAAAAAATTTTTAAAATTTTTTAGAAAAATTAAAAAAAATAAAACAAAAAAAATTTTAAAAACGTAAAAAAATTTTTTTTTAAAAAAATTGTTAAAAAATTAAAACTATTTTTTAAAAAAGATTTTTTAAAAAAATTATTTAAAAAATTTTTAAAAAATGTTAATAAATTGAAACAATTTTTAAAAAAATATAAAAAATAAATACAAAATTATTTAAAAAGTGTTGGTAAAAAATTAAAACAAATATTTTTTAAAAAATAAAAAAAAATATAAGAAAATTAAAAAAAAATAAAAAAAAATTTAACAAATTTTGAAAAATTGAAAAAAATTAAGAAAAAAATTTTAAAACATAAATAAAATTTTTTTTAAAAAATTGTTAAAAAATTAAAACAAAATTTTTAAAAAAATTTAGAAAAATTTTTAAAAAATTTTAAAATTTTAAAAACTAAATAAAAAAATTTTTAAAAAATTGTTAATAAATTAAAACAAATTTTAAAAAAAAATAATAATAAATAAATACAATTTTTTTAAAAAATTTTTGTAAAAAATTAAAACAAATATTTTGGCAAAAAATTAAAACAAATATTTTAAAAAAAAAATTTTAAAAATTTTTTAAAAATCTTAAAAAATTTTAAAATAATTTAAAATTTTTTTAAAAAAAATAAACAAAATTATAAAAAAATTCTAAAAAAAATAATTTTTTTTAAATTTAAAAAAATTGAAAAAATTAAGAAAAAAATTTTAAAAACATAAATATAAATTTTTTCAAAAAAATTGTTAAAAAATTAAAACAAATTTTTTCAAATAAATTTTAAACTTTTTTTTTAAAAATTTAAAAAAAAATTTTGAAATATAATTTTTTTTAAATACATAAAAAAATAAAAAATAAAAAAAAACAAAAATTTTTTAAAAAAAAATTTAAAAAATTAAAAAAAATTTAAAAGAAACATACAAAAATTAAGAAAAAAATTTTAAAAACATAAATAAAATTTTTTTTAAAAAATTGTTTAAAAATTAATACAAAATTTTTAAAAAAATTTAAAAAATATGTTTAAAAAAATTTTAAAAAAATTTAAATTAAAAAAAAATTAAAGTAAACAAAATTGAAAAAAATGAAAAAAATTAAAGTAAAGAAAAATTTAAAAAAAAATTTAAAACTAAATAAAAAAATTTAAAAAAAAAAATAAAAAAAATAAATACAATTTTTTTAAAAATTTTGGTAAAAAATTAAAACAAATATTTTGGTAAAAGATTAAAACAATTTTTTAAAATATAAAAAAAAATTTAAAAATAAATAAAAAATTAAGAATTAAAAAAAACAAAAATTTAAAAAAAAAAAATTTTAAAAATTAAAAAAATTTTAAAAAAATAAAAAATTTAAAAAAAATGTTAATAAATTAAAACAAATTTAAAAAAAATAAAATAAATAAATACAAAATTATTTTAAAAATTTTGGTAAAAAATTAAAACAAATATTTTGGTAAAAAATTAAAACAAATATTTTTTAAAAAATTAAAACAAATATTTTTTAAAAAAAATAAAAAAAAATTTTAAATTTTAAAATAATTTAAAATTTTCTTTTTAAAAATAAAAAAAATATAAGAAAATTTAAAACAAATAAAAAAAAATTAACAAATTTTGAAAAATTGAAAAAAATTAAGAAAAAAATTTAAAAACATAAATAAAATTTTTTTTAAAACAATTTTAAAAATTTTAAAAAATTTAAGACGTGACGTCCCACTATTTTTCGCGCGGTCCTATTCCAAAAAATCTATTAGTAAGCCTCAAAACCACTCCACCGAAGTCCCTGAAACTCAACTCTTACCCCATCTCCTCAATCGTCGATCACCTTGATGTTGTACCTTAGCGGTCCCCAATACAAGATGATCGATACAAAACTCCACCTCGATGATGCATCTTAGAGATCCCCATCACGAGATAATCGTTACAAAACCCCTTCGCCTATTCGCCACATGAGGCACGAATCCTTCCCTTTAAAACGAATTGAAACAAGTCCATCGTTACAAAAACGTTATAAAATTTTTTTTTTAAATAGTTGTTTTAATTTTTTACCAAAATATTTGTTTTAATTTTTTACCAAAATTTTTAATAAAATTTTGTATTTATTTTATATTTTTTTTAAAAAATTTGTTTTAATTTATTAACAAAATTTTTTAAATTTTTTTATTTTTTTTTCATTTTGTTTTAATTTATTAACAAATTTTTAAAAAAAAGTTATTTATTTAAAAAAATTTTTTTTTTGTTTTATTTTTATCAAATTTTTCTAAAATTTAAAAAAAAAATTTTTTATTTTTCTATTTTTCTTAAATATTTATTAATTTTTGTAAAAATTGAAAAAAAATTTTTTTTAAATTTTTGTAAAATTTTTAAAAATTTTTCTTTACTTTAATTTTTTTCATTTTTTTTCAATTTTCTTTACTTTAATTTTTTTCATTTTTTTTCAATTTTCTGTACTTCAATTCTTTTATATTTTAAATTTTTTTATAAATTTCTAAAAAATTTTAAAATTACTTTTAAATTTTTTTTAAGTTTAAAAAGAAAATTTTATTTTTTTTAATTTTTTACAAAAAAAATTTTAATTTTTTTTTTAATTTTTTATAATTTTTTGAATTTTTTTTAAAAAATTTGTTTTAATTTTTTAACAATTTTTTTAACAATTTTTTAACAATTTTTTTAACAATTTTTTTTTAAATTTTTTTAACAATTTTTTAAAGAAATTTTTCATTTATGTTTTTAAAATTTTTATGTTAATATTTTAAATTTTTTTTTAATTTTTGTTTATTTTTTTTTAATTTTCTTATAATTTTGTTAATTTTTTTAAAAAATTTTTTAAATTATTTTTAAAAATTTTGTTTTAATTTTTTAACAATGATTAAAAAAATTTCTTTAGTTTTTTTCAATTTTATTAAAATTTTTTTAAAAAATTTGTATTTATTTGTTAAAATTTTTTTTAAAAAAAATTGTTTTAATTTATTAACAAATTTTTTAAAAAAAAATTTTATTTATATTTTAATTTTTGATGGAGATTCGCGACGATAGGCAGCGCTGCGTAGTCGACTTCCGCTACACATTGATACTGATCTGTTACAACGGGATCTCGATCGAGCCGCACAGTATTGTTTTTCTTTAATTTATAAGTCTCATTTCATTTATCATGTAAGACAAGTACTTCTTAAATATATATACAATTTATTCACACTTAACATTGGTTATGGGCCCAGAATTCGCCCAGAATTCGCCTAGAATTCGCGCAGTGATAGAACATAACCTATACGGCCATGTGTTGGATTAGACCATGTGCAAGATGATGCAATCTAGTGAGCCGAGAAACGACGTTCATGTGAATAAATTGTCGGAAAATAACTATAGAACATGGAAAATTGAAATGAGATGGCTGCTAAAAGGAAAGGGCCTACTAGATTACGCCCTGGGCAAGATCACGAGTCCTGCGACTGCAACCGTGGATCAGAAGGCAGCTTTCAGCTTAAATAACGATAGAGCCCTCGCCATAATTGGTTTGCATGTCGAGGCAGATCAGCAGGTGCACATTGAGGACTGTAACTTTGCACATGAAGCCTGGAATAAACTCGAGCAGGTATATGAGCCAAAATCTAGAGTACGTATAATGCAATTAAAAAAATCGTTTTATCATTTAAAAATGAAAGAAAATGAAAACATGTCGTCATACATTTCAAGAGCTAAAATTGCAGCTAATAATTTAAGAGAAGCAGGAGCTGAACCTAGAGACGAGGATCTAGCGTACGCATTGCTAGCAGGACTACCTGAGAGTTATGAGAGTTTAAACATGTCATTGGCAAGTTTGCCAGATGATAAGTTCAATTCTGCAGAGATTTCAAGAATACTCTTAGCAGAATGTGATAGACGACGTTCGAGACAAGATGTTGAAACAGATGCGCACAAAGAGGCTTTACATGTATTCAAAAGAAATGACAGGCGTCCAAGCAAAGAAACGGGAAGAGATAAATCCAAGACTTTAGTATGTTTCAGTTGTAATAAACCAGGTCACTTCAGTAAGGATTGTCGTGCACGAAACAATACCAGAAGATATGAAGGACATAAGGGACAGAATACGAAGTTCCAGCCTCATGGAGCGTTCCTACTACCAATCAATACGGTGGATCTAGATGACACGTGGTTGTTGGACAGTGGATGCACGCACCATGTCAGCAACAGAAAAGACTGGTTCGTATCGTTTAAAGAATTAAACACTAGTGTAGTTAATACCGCTGCACATCCAAAAAAACAGAGTGGTGCAATATTGCAAGTCAAAGGTATAGGTCATATAATGCTAAGAATGCAAGTAGGAAATTCCATAAAGCGAATAGTTTTAAATGATGTATACTACGTCCCAGACGTTAGAAAGAATCTCATGTCAGTATCTCAAATAGAAAAGAAAGGTCATGAGATAATGATCAAAAATGGTAAAATAACAATAAGAAATATATATACGAAAAAGATATTATGTGTAGCACTTAGAAATAATGATCTGTATATAGTAAAAGGTGAAGTAGAGAAGGATTATGATAAAGTTCCAGATACGTATGCACTTGACATTCAAAGCAAGTCATTGTGGCATGAAAGATTCGGTCATATTAATAATGAAACAATCAAAAGAACTTTTCAGCTCAAGAAGGTCATTGTAGATAAAAATATTAGAGTACGAGACGATGCTTGTGATTCATGCTGCATTGGAAAAGCAACCAAGGCTGCCTGTAAACCTGTACCAACAAGGCAATCAAAGGATTTGTGTGAATTAATACACTCAGATTTGTGTGGACCTATGCCTGTAGAGTCAATAGGAAAGAGCAAATACTTTATAACGTTTACAGATGATTACTCACGTAGAACGACTGTGCAATGCATCAAATCAAAGACTGAGGTAAGGCGCTGTATACAAGAATATATAGCTGAAGTAGAACGGCAAACAGGGAAAAAGGTGCGAAGATTCAGAACCGATAACGGTCTTGAGTTTTGTAATAAAGAAATATATGCATACTTCAAGTCTCTAGGGATTAAACATGAGAGAAGTAACGTTGAGACACCACAGATGAATGGTGTTGCAGAGAGAATCAACCGAACCCTCCTAGATTTAACTAGATCAATGTTACGTTCAGCCAAGTTGCCACAGAAATTTTGGGCAGAAGCGGTGACAACCGCGGCATATGTGAGGAATAGAGTGAGCAACACGAAACTTAATAATGAAACACCTTTAGGTGTCTGGACGGAGAATACACCTAGTGTTAAACACTTAAAAGTGTATGGATGCTTAGCCTACGCAAAGATGCCTATGCAAGGTAAGAGAAAACTCGATAGTAGAAGTTTGGTGTGTATACTAGTTGGGTATGCATCCAAAACAAAAGGATACAGATTGTGGTCCCCGAATTTACAAGACGTTGTCACAACAAAGCACGTCAGATTCTGTGAAACCAAAATAGGGTACGAATGGTTATACAAAAATAATACACAGCAGCATGGATACGACGGTATATGGTCAGGCACGGAATATAGTTCCGAAGTTGAGGAAAGTGATCAACAAAGCAATACTATAATTAAAAAGGAAGAAGAAGATCATAAGGAGATAGTGGGGGCATCAGAGGCTCGGGATGATACACCACGTAGAGGCAGGCCCAAAAAGAAAGTCAGAAATCCATATGGAAGAAAGGGTAAGCCAAAGATTGATCTAAATAAAGAGGAAGATGCAATGTCCACAGATGGAGAATCAACGGAAGTCGAGGCAAACCTTCTAGAAATTGCCGAACCAGAAAACATCAACGAGGCATTAGCCTCACCACAAGCGAAGTACTGGAAACAAGCCATTAAGGAAGAACTGGACAGTTTACAAGAAAGAAAAACTTGGATCATCACCGATTTACCTGAAAACAAAAGGACCATTGGATGTCGATAGGTTTTTAAGCTCAAAACCGATTCAGATGGAAAACCTGCAAGATTCAAAGCGAGGTTAGTGGCACAGGGATTCGGTCAAAAGAAAGGTAAAGATTATGGAGAAACATATTCACCAGTTACGAACTTCTCGGTAATCAGATTACTACTAGCCCTAGCTGTGATGCTGAACCTAAAAAGTAGACATATAGACATAAAAAATGCATTCTTATATGGATCCTTGAAGGAGGAAATATACATGAAGTTACCTCCATTACACGAAAGGGAAGATGGAAAGATCGCAAAGTTGATGAGACCAATTTATGGCCTCAAGCAGGCAAGTAGGAATTGGAACGAAGAATTAGACAAATTTCTTTCAAGCTGTAAATTTAGAAGACTGGAATCATCAAACTGCATTTATGTAAGGGACGATGGGACGATGCTAGTCGTATATGTTGATGATATACTGATCTTCTCACGAGAAGATACGAAGATTGACAAAATAGTCAAAATGATTACTCAAAAATACGAAATCAAAGACTTAGGTGAAGTCTCGTTTATACTAGGAATTAAGGTGGAAAGGGATATGAAAGGAAATATGCAATTAACGCAAAAATCTTATATAAAATCAATCCTGAAGAAATATGGGATGGAAGAATGTAGAGGAGCCAAGACACCATTAGAACCAGGAATCCGGCTATCAACGGAAATGAGTCCACGAAACCAAGAAGAGGCTAGCGAGATGTACAATGTGCCATATAGAGAGGCAATAGGATCGCTGATGCATCTAGCAGTTAATACTAGACCAGACATACTGTTCGCCGTGACGAAATTGTCACAATATAACGTCAACCCGGGCAGACAACACTGGGGCCAAGTCAAACATGTACTGAGATACCTAAGTAAGACGATGGACTATGGGATAAAGTACACAAGTAATGAAAATAAAAATGTTGAAGTATATAGCGACGCAGATTGGGGAAGCGATCTGGATGACAGACATTCATTCTCAGGTCTGATAATGAAAGTAGCAGGTAACGTAGTTGAGTGGAGATCGACTAAGCAGAAATGTATCTCAACATCAACAATGGAGGCGGAATATGTGGCAATGTCACATGGAGTCAAGGCTATTGTATGGCTCAAAATGGTATTAGGCGAACTTAATTTGTTAAATGGTTTTGCAGGAATCCAATTGTTCTGTGATAATAGGGCGGCAATAGATTTCTCCATCAACAACATTGATAATACAAGGTCGAGGCACATAGACATATCCTATCATATTGTGAGAAAGAAGTTTCGAGAACGCCTAATGGAAATATTATACGTCCCGACAAACGAAAATCCAGCAGACGTTCTGACCAAGGGATTGAGTCCTATAAAACATGAAGACTGCGTAACAATGTTAGATTTAAAGGGGATGAATCGAAATTAAAATTATGTCGCGAAAGTGGGGGATTGATGGAGATTCGCGACGATAGGCAGCGCTGCGTAGTCGACTTCCGCTACACATTGATACTGATCTGTTACAACGGGATCTCGATCGAGCCGCACAGTATTGTTTTTCTTTAATTCATAAGTCTCATTTCATTTATCATGTAAGACAAGTACTTCTTAAATATATATACAATTTATTCACACTTAACAATTTTTTTTTCAATTTTTCTAAAAATTTTTAATTTTTTTTTAAAAAATTTGTTTTAATTTTTCAAACAATTTTTTTTAAACTTTTTGAAATTTTTTTTTTCATTTTTATTTTTTGCATTTATTTTTAAATTTAATTTTTTTTTATATTTTAAAATTTTTTATAAATTTTTTAAAAAATTTATAATTCTTTTAAATTTTTTTAAAAAAATTTTTAAATTAATTTTTTTTTAATTTTTTATAATTTTTAAAAATTTTTTTTAAATTTTGTTTTAATTTTTTTAAATTTTTTAAAAAAAAATTTTAATTTTTTTTTCATTTTTATTTTTTGTGTTTATTTTTAAGTTTAATTTTTTTTATATTTTAAAATATTTTATAAATTTTTATAAATTTTTTAAAAATTTTAAAATTCTTTTAAACTTTTCTAAAAATTTGTTTAAATTAATTTTTTTTTTAATTTTTTATAATTTTTTAAAATTTTTTTTTTAAATTTTGTTTTAATTTTTTATCAAAATTTAAAAAAAAAATTGTATTTATTTTTTTTATTTTTTTTTTAAATTTGTTTTAATTTATTAACAAATTTTTTAAAAATTTTTTAATTTATTTTTAAAAAATTTTTTTTGTTTTATTTTTTTTAATTTTTCTAAAAAATTTAAAATTTTTTTTTTAATTTTGTGCTAATTTTTTAACAATTTTTTTTAAAAATTTTTTTACTTTTGATTTTAAATTTGTTTTCTTAATTTTTTTCAATTTTTTAAAATCTAAAATTTTTTTTAATTTTTTTAAAATTTTCTTATAATTTTTTTCATTTTTTAATTTTTTTTTAAATTATATTTAAAAATATTGTTTTAATTTTTTAACAAAATTAAAAAAAAATTCTTTATTTTTTTTCAATTTTTTAAAATTTAAAAATTTTTTTTATATTTTTTTTAATTTTCATATATTTTTTTATTAATTTTTTGTAATTTTTTTATATTTAAAATTTTTTTAAATCTTTTAATTTCTTTTAAATTTTTTTTTAAATTTGTTTTTTAAACATTTGTTTTAATTTTTAACAATTTTTTTTAAATTTTTTAACAATTTTTTTTAAAATATTTTTATTTATGTTTTAAAATTTTTATCTTGATTTTTAAAAAAAAATTTTAATTTTTGTTTATTTTTTTTTTAATTTTCTTATAATTTTATAAATTTTTTTTTTAATGTTTTAAAATTATTTTTAAAAATTTTGTTTTAATTTTTTACCAAAATATTTGTTTTAATTTTTTACCAAAATTTTTAATAAAATTTTGTATTTATTTATTATTTTTTTAAAAAATTTGTTTTAATTTATTAACAAAATTTTAAAATTTTTTTTATTTTTTTTCATTTTGTTTTAATTTATTAACAAAATTTTAAAAAAATTTTATTTATTTTAAAAAAATTTTTTTTGTTTTATTTTTTTCAAATTTTTCTAAAATTTAAAAAAATTCAATTTTTTTATTTTTCTATTTTTCTTAAATATTTATTAATTTTTGTAAAAATTTAAAAAAAATGTTTTTTAAATTTTTGTAAAATTTTTAAAAATTTTTCTTTACTTTAATTTTTTTCATTTTTTTTTTTTCAATTTTCTTTACTTTAATTTTTTTCATTTTTTTCAATTTTCTTTACTTTAATTTTTTTTATATTTTAAATTTTTTTATAAATTTTTAAAAAATTTTAAAATTACTTTAATTTTTTTTTTAAATTTAAAAAGAAATTTTTTTTAATTTTTTTCAAAAAATTTTAATATTTTTTATTTTTTTTAAATTTTTTATAATTATTTGAATTTTTTTAAAAATTTGTTTTAATTTTTTAAGAAATTTTTTTAGAAAAATTTTATTTATGTTTTTAAAATTTTTTTAATATTGTTTTTATATTTTTTTTTAAATTTTTATTTTTTTTATTTATTTCTTAAATTTAAAAAAAATTTATATTTTTGTCACGTCCCGGGGGAGGTCTTTAGGAACGATGACTATGGGGAAGGAAAAAGACAGGCGCGAATCTAAAATCCAGCACTCGGAGATTTTTGGGGGAAGACCAGGCGCGAATATTAAATCCGTCACACTGAGGGTTTGGAAGGAACTTAGGCGCGAATATTGAATCCGTCACACTGAGGGTTTGGAAGGAACTTAGGCGCGAATATTGAATCCGTCACACTGAGGATTTGAAAGGAATTCAGGCGCGAATCTATAATCCAGCACACTGAGGGTTTGGAAGGAGAGGAACGTCAGGCGCGAATCTTGAATCCAGCACACTGAGGATTTTGAAGGGAATCAGGCGCGAATATTAAATCCGTCACTCTAATCGATCAGAGAAGGTTTTAAAAGGCGAATACACACCCTGGAAACACCTGTTAGGTCTTATTTTAGTTTTGGCTCGGTAATTGGATTTACCGTTATATTATTCGGCTCATGCAATAGTATGTTTGTAAACAGAGTAAGCGTCTCGCGGTCACTAACAGAAATCTTTGTAACCAAAGGGTGCACACAATAATTCAAAGCGTGATTTAAAACTAAGCGGTTTATTACTAATGCTTGGGATTTTAAGCATTGGCACATGACATTGATATAGATATTAATTAATCACAATATGAAAATATGAATATGAAGTACATAGATGTAAGCAAATGAGATTATTATAGAAGCAATAAGCGTTGCTAATATGAAATATAAATGATCGCAATAAGCTTTAGAATGCAATATAACGTTGAATACAATAAGAATAGTAATGCAAAAATATATATACACAAAGAAAGCATTAATGAGAATATATAGGTAATAAACGTTAGTAATACAAAATAATGAAGGTTCGCAATAAGCTTTGATAGACAAAAATAATAATAGTCAATGGTATGGAGATGAATAACAATATTAATAATTATAATTGCTTACGGTAGTTGCCGTAGAGCACTGATTTGAACACTTTGGAATCTTCCAATTATAAACTTTTAGTAATATAAGTTAGTTGCTCACGGACTTTCGTGAGCAGAAAAATGATCGCTCTGGCCTCTCAGGACCTCGTATTTATAAGATTTTACAGGAGTATTGCGGGGGGTACGCACGGTAAAGACCTTGACATATTTAAGAAATAAGTCGTAGTAGGACTTCCGGGGTTTTTATAAACGGTACGTCTATTAATAGACGTATTTATGTCACGTACGCCAAATATACGTCGCAATTAGGTTTCTGGGGTTTTTATGACTGCGAAAAGAGATACTCAACTCGTCGTATGGATTTCGGGTGTTTTATAGGAAAGGGGTTAGATTGGCTTGGACTCTGTGAGTCGTAAAGAGGGGATTGAGACGTGGTCTCGATTTAAGAGGGTTTTTGTAAAGATGGACTTGTTTGAATTCGTTTTAAAGGGAAGGATTCGTGCCTCATGTGGCGAATAGGCGAAGGAGTTTTGTATCGATCATCTTGTATTGGGGACCGCTAAGGTACAACATCAAGGTGATCGACGATTGAGGAGATGGGGTAAGAGTTGAGTTTCAGGGACATCGGTGGAGTGGTTTTGAGGTTTAATAATAGATTTTTGGAATAGGACCGCGCGAAAAATAGTGCGACGTCACATTATTTTTTTTAAATTTTGTTTTAATTTATTAACTAATTTTTAAAAAAAATTTATTTATTTAAAAAAAAAAATTTTTTTAATTTTTTAATTTTCTTAATTTTTTTAAAAAATTAAAATTTTTTTTTAATATTTATTATTTTTTTTTAAATTTTTTAAATTTTTTTTTAAATTTTTTAAAATTTTGTTTTAAATTTTTCTTTACTTTAAATTTTAATTTTTTTTAATTTTCTTTTCCTTAATTTCTTTTAATTTAAAAAAAAATTAATTTTTTTAAATTATTATTTTTTTTATTTCAAAAAATGATTTTCAAATTTTAAAATTTTTTTTTTAATTTTCTTTTAAATTTTTTAAATTTTTTTTAAAAATTTTTTAAAAATTTTGTTTTAATTTTTTAACAATTTTTTAAATTTTTTTCTCAATTTAAAAAAAAATTAATTTTTATTAAAAAAAAATTTAATTTTTATTAAAAAAATTGTTTTAATTTTTTAAAAAAATTTAAAAAAAAAAATCTTTATATTTTATTTCTTTTTCAATTTTTTAAAATTTAAAAAAAAATTTTATTTTTTTTTAATTTTCTTATAATTTTTTTATTTTTTTTAATTTTTTTAAATTTTTTAAAAAAAATTTTTAAATTTTTTTATATTTCTTTAAATTTTTTTTTAATTTTTCTTTTAAATTTTTGTATATTTTTTTTATTTAAATTTTTTCTATATTTTAAAATTTTTTTAAAATTTTTTATTTTAATTTTTTTTAAATTTTTTATTTTAATTTTTTAAAAATTTTCTTTGCTTTATTTTTTTCTTTAAATTTTTAAAAAAAAAATTTTTAATTTTTTTATTTCAAAAAATCTTTTTAAATTTTTTTAATTTTTCTTGACTTTAGATTTTTAAAAATTTTTTTTAAAATTTTTCTTTACTTTAATTTTTTTAATTAAAAATTTTTTTTTAACTTTTTTAAAATTATTATTTTTTTTATTTGAAAAAATGTTTTAAAATTTTTTTAATTTTTATTTTTCTTTTATTTTAATTTTTAAAAAAAATTCAAATTTTTTAAAAAACTTTTTAAAATTTTTTTTATAATTTTTTTTTAAATTTTGTTTTATTTTAAATTTTTTTTAATTTTCTTATAAATTTTTTTTTAATTCTTTCTTTATTTTTTAAAATTTTTTTAAAATTTCTAAAAAATTTTTTTTATTATTTTTTTTATTTATTTATTACTTTTAAAAATTATTTATTATTTTTTTATTTTAATTTTTTTATTTTTCTTTTATTTTAATTTTTTTAATTTTTTGAAAATTTTTTGAAAATTTTCTTATTATTTTTTTTAATTTTTTAAAATTTTTTAAAATTTTTTTAAAATTTTTTTTTCAATTTTGTTTTAATTTTTTACAATTTTTTTTAAAATTTGTTTTAACTTTTTAACAAAATTTTTATTTTTGTTATTTTTTTTTATTTTTTCTATATTTTTTAATTTTTTTCATTTTTTAAATTTTTTTTTAAACTTTTAAAAAAAAATTTTTTATTTTTTAAAATTTTTATTGTTTTTTTATGTTTTAATTTTTTTATTTTTTATAATTTTCTTATAATTTTTTAATTTTTTTTTAATTTTTAAATAATTTAAAATTTTTTTTAATTTTTAAAAAATTTTAAATTTTTTTAAAAAGTTTTTTAAAAATTTAAAATTTTTTTTTAAAAATAGTTTTACAATTTTTTTTAAAATTTTTCTTTACTTTAATTTTTTTAAATTTTCTTTACTTCACTTTGTTTTAAATTTTTTAAAAAATTAAAATTTTTTTTTATAATTTTTTTTTAAAATTTTGTTTTATTTTTAAAATTTTTCTTTAATTTTTTAATTTTTTTAAAAAAAAATTATATATTTTTAAAATTTTTTTTTAAATTTTTAAAAAAAGTTTATTAAATTTTTTTAAAATTTTTTTTAATTTTTTCGAATTTTATTTGTTTCTTTTTTATTTTTTAATTTTTATATATTTCTTTAAATTTTTGTATATTTTTCTTTTATTTTAATTATTTTTAATTTTTTCAATTTTTTTTAATTTTATTATGAATTTTTTTTTAATTTTTAAAATTTAAAAAAAAAATTTAATTTTTTTTAAATTTTGTTTTAATTTTTTACAATTTTTTTTAAATTTTTAAAAATTTTTTTGAAAATTTTTAAAATTTTGTTTTAAATTTGTTTCAACTTTTTAACAAAATTAAAAATTTTTTTTTATTTTTTCTTTAAATTTTTTTTATATTTCTTAATTTTTTTCATTTTTTTAAATTTTTTTTAATCTTTTAAAAATTTTTTTTTTTATTTTTTTTAATTTTTGTTTTTTTTTGTTTTTTAATTTTTTTTAATTTTTAAAATTTTTTTAAAATTTTGTTTAAAAATTTTCTTTACTTTAAATTTTTTATTTTTTTTTAAATTTTCTTTACTTTAATTTTTTTTAATTAATTTTTTTTAACTTTCTTTAAATTATTTTTTTTTTTGTATTTCAAAAAATTTTTTTTATAATTTTTTTTTTAATTTTGTTTTATTTTAAAATTTTTTTTAATTTTCTTATGAATTTTTTTAAAATTTTTTTTTTTTTTAATATTTATTTGTTTTTTTGTTTTTTTTAAATTTTTTTATGTTTCTTTTAAATTTTTGTATATTTTTTTTATTTTTAATTTTTATTTATATTTAAAAAAATTTTATTTTAATTTTTTTTATTATTTTTAAATTTTTTTAAAAAACTTTTAAAAAATTTAAAAATTTATTTTAAAAATATTTTTACAATTTTTTTAAAAATTTTCTTTACTTTAATTTTTTTAAATTTTCTTTACTTTACTTTTTTTTAATTTTTTTTTTATAATTTTTTTTTAAATTTTTGTATATTTTTTTTATTTAAATTTTTTTATATTTTAAAATTTTTTTTAAAAATTTTTTAAACAATTTTTAAAATCCTTTTTTATTTTTTTTTAAATTATTTATTAATTTTTTTCTTTTTATATATATATTTTTTTTAATTTTTTAAAGAATTTTTAAAAAAAATAATTTTTATTTAGTTTTCCTTTAATTCATTTATTATTATTATTTCTTTTGTCACGTCCCGGGTGAGGTGTTTTGGGAACGATGACATTAGGAAAGGAGAAAGACAGGCGCGAATCTAAAATCCAGCACTCTGAGATTTTTGGGGGAAGACCAGGCGCGAATATTAAATCCGTCACACTGAGGGTTTGGAAGGAACTTAGGCGCGAATATTGAATCCGTCACACTGAGGGTTTGGAAGGAACTTAGGCGCGAATATTGAATCCGTCACACTGAGGGTTTGAAAGGAATTCAGGCGCGAATCTATAATCCAGCACACTGAGGGTTTGGAAGGAGAGGAACGTCAGGCGCGAATCTTGAATCCAACACACTGAGGGTTTTGAAGGAGAGGAACGTCAGGCGCGAATCTTGAATCCAGCACACTGAGGATTTTGAAGGAATTCAGGCGCGAATCTATAATCCAGCACACTAATCGTTTTACAGGGAGGAACGCCAGGCGCGAATCTATAATCCAGCACACTAGTCGACCAGGGAAGTTTAAAGGCTATAGCGTATTTGGGGAACACCCGTTAGCACTTTGTTTTGGTTTACGTAATATCAGATTTACCGTTGCATAGGCACAAAAAGTTTCCTCGTAATATTTCTTGAGAAATTCGTCTATACGTGCAGCTATGCAAGGGAATGTTAGTAAACACTGTCACTGTTCTCGAGTTCGCGATCCGCGATCAGCTGTTTCGCCGACTCGTTGGTTTGTATCTTAGTACGTTCGTAACTAATGGTTGAACACAAATAACTTGAAGCAAGATTTTAAACAAAGCGATTTATTAAATTCGTTAATCGGTTATTATAATCGTGCGAGGGGGCTTTTAGCATTGGCACAATATTTGTAATATGGTTATAACATTTAATATATATATATATGGACATGAGATACAATATAAGTCGTTTAATAATGATCGTTAATAATAATAATATGATAAGATTGCGATAAGCAGTTATAAACAAAATAATAGAATAGTAAGATTGCGATAAGCAGTTATAAACAAAATAATAGAATAGTAAGATTGCGATAAGCAGTTATAAATGAAATAATAGAATTGTAAGATTGCGATAAGCAGTTATAAACGAAATAATTGAATAGTAAGATTGCGATAAGCAGTTATAAACGAAATAATTGAATAGTATGGTATGGTGGTGATATGCACAATAATATTAAGTAATATAAATGGCTTACGGTGATCGTCGAACACTGAGTTTAATATTAACACTTTAAAGATATACTTTTCAAGTAAGCCTTCTACCGAAGAGATTTCTGTCGAAGAAAGAGAACTCGGCCTGTCAGGACCTCATATTTATGTACTTTCACAGGAGTATTGTGGGGTACGCGCGGTAAAGACCTTGACACATTTCGGTTTAAGACGCAGTAGGACTTCCGGGGTTTTTACAAACGGTACGTCTATTAATAGACGTATTTATGTCACGTACGCCAAATATACGTCGCAATTAGGTTTCTGGGGTTTTTATGACTGCGAAAAGAGATACTCAACTCATCGAATGGATTTCGGGTGTTTTACGGGAAAGGGGTTATTAGAGTGGCTTGGACTTCATGAGTCGTAAAGAGGGGGTTGAGACTTGGTCTCGATTTAAGAGGGATTTGTAATGAGGGACTTGTTTGAATTTGTTTTTGGAGGGAATGATTCGTGCCTAGTAAGACGAATAGGCGAAGAGGGTTTTGAAACGATCATCTCGTGATGGGGACCGCTAAGGTACATCAGCGAGGTGGAGGTTTGTATTGATCATCCTGTGTTGTTGACCGCTAAGGTGCAACATCAAGGTGATCGGTGATTGAGGAGATGGGGTAGGAGTTGAGTTTGATAGACTTTAGTGGAGTGATTTTGAGGTTTACTAGTGGAATTGGGAATAGGAAACGCGCGAAAAATCGTGGGACGTTACACTTTTTTAAAAAATTTCTTTATCTTAACTATTTTAATTTTTTGTTATTATTTTTATATTTGTATATATATTTTTTATTTAAAAAAAATTTTTTTACTTTTTTTATTTATTTTTGTTTTAAATTATTATTTTTTTAATTTTTTTAAAATTTTTAAAATTTTTTTTTTAATTTTCTTATAAATTTTTTTTATTTTTTTAAATTCTTTTTTTATTTTTTAAAATTTTTTAAAATTTTTTAACATTTTTTTAAAAAAAGTTTTATTTATGTATTTAAATTTTTTCTTAATTTTACAATTTTTTTTATAAAATTTTTTTAAATTTTTTTTTATTAATTTTTAAAAATTTTTCTTTGCTTTATTTTTTTTTTAAATTTTTTAAAAAAATTGTAATTTTTATTTAGCTTTCCTTTAATTCATTTATTATTATTTTTTTAAATTTCTTTATTTTAATTTTTAAATTTTTTTTTTAATTTTTTGTTATTTTTTTTTAAATTTGTATATTTTTTTTAAAAAAAATTTATTTTTTAAAATTATTTTTGTTTTAAATTATTATTATTAAATTTTTTTAAAATTTTTAAATTTTTAAAAAAAAATTTTTTTTAAAAATTTGTTTTAATTCTTTACCAAAATTTTTAAAAAATTTAATTATTTATTTTTTAATTTTTTAATTTATAAATTTTTTTTAAAATTCTTTTAAATTTTTTTTCTATACTTTTTAATTTTTTTAATTTTTTAAAAATTTAAACAATTTTTCTTTAAATTTAAAAAAATTTCAAATTTTTTTTATTTTTCTTTTGAATTTTTTTTTAAATTTTAATTGTAAAAAAAATTTTATTCAATATTTTTTAAACATTTTTTAAATTTTTTTAAAAATTTTATTTGTTTCTTTTTTATTTTTAATTTTTTTATTTTTCTTTTAAATTTTTGTAGATTTTTTTTATTTTAAAATTTTTTTAAAATTTTTTTTCTTAAATTTTTTTTAAAATTTTTTTTATTTTTCTTTTCTTTTATTTTTTTTTTAATTTTTTCATTTTTTTTAAATTTTCTTATGATTTGTTTTTTAATTTTGGTTCTATTTAATTTTTTTTTTTAATTTTTTAAATTTTTTTTAAAAATTTTTTAAATTTTTTTTAAAAATTTTTAAAATTTTTTTAAAACTTTTTATTTTTTTAAATTTTTAAAAAATTTTAAAAAAAAATTTTAAAATTTTTCTTTGCTTTAAATTTTTATTATTTTTTTAATTTTCTTTACTTTAAATTTTTTAATTAAAATTTTTTAAAATTTTTTTTTAAATTATTATTTTTTTATTTAAAAAAATGTTTTTAAATTTTTTTAAATTTTTATTTTTCTTTTATTTTAATTTTTAAAATTTTTTTCAAATTTTTTTATAATTTTTTTAAAATTTTGCTTTATTTTTAAATTTTTTAATTTTTTTTTAATTTTTTTTTCAATTTTTTAAAAATTTTTAAAGATTTAAAATTTTTTTTTTATTTTTTAAATTTTTATTTGTTTATTTATTTATTTTTTAATTTCTTTATTTTTCTTTTAAATTTTTGTATATTTTTTTTTTATTTTTTTTTATATTTTAAATTTATTATTTTAATTTTTTTATTCTTAAATTTTTTTAAAAATTATTTAAAAATTTTAAAATTTTTTTTTAAAAAATATTTTTAATTTTTTTTAAAAATTTTTCTTTACTTTAATTTTTTAAAAATTTCTTTTCTTTAATTTTTTTTCAATTTTTTAAAAAAAATTTAAAATATTCTTTATAATTTTTTTTAAATTTTGTTTTATTTCTTAATTTTTTAATATATTTTTTTAAAATTTTCTTATATTTTTTAAAATTTTTTCAAATTTTTTTTTTAAAATTTTGTATTATTTTTTTTATTTAATTTTTTTTATATTTTAAAATTTTTTATTTATTTTTTTATAATTTTTTTTAAAAAAATTTTAAAATATTTTTTTAATTTTTTAACATTTTTTTAAAAAAAAATTTATTTATTTATTTAAATTTTTTCTTAATTTTAAAATTTTTTTAAAAACATTTTTTAAATTTTTTTAAAAAAAATTTTATATATTTTTTTTTAATTTTTTATTTTTTCTTAAATTTTGTTTTAATTTTTTAACAATTTTTTAAAACAAATTATTTTTTTTAAATTATTTATTAATTTTTTTCTTTTTTTATATTATTTTTTTTAATTTATGAAAGAATTT
>NW_027486577.1:0-21672 GCF_050908995.1 Andrena cerasifolii | reverse complement strand
TATTGAAACCGATATTAGAACCGATATTGAAAAACCGATATTGAAAAACAAATATTGAAAAACTGATATCGAAAAACTGATATTGAAAAACCGATATTGAAAAACCGATATTGAATCCGATAATAGAACCGATATTCAAAAACCGATATTGAAAACCAAATATTGAAATACTGATATTGAAAAACCGATATTGAAAAACCGATATTGAAAAACCTATATCGAAAAACTGATATTGAAAAATCGATATTGAAACCGATATTAGAACCGATATTGAAAAACCGATATTGAAAAACAAATATTGAAAAACTGATATCGAAAAACTGATATTGAAAAACTGATATCGAAAAACTGATATTGAAAAACCGATATTGAAAAACCGATATTGAATCCGATATTAGAACCGATATTCAAAAACCGATATTGTAGAACAAATATTGAAAAACTGATATTGAAAAACCGATATTGAAAAACCGATATTGAAAAACCGATATTGAATCCGATAATAGAACCGATATTCAAAAACCGATATTGAAAACCAAATATTGAAATACTGATATTGAAAAACCGATATTGAAAAACCGATATTGAAAAACCTATATCGAAAAACTGATATTGCAAAACCGATATTGAATCCGATATTAGAACCGATATTGAAAAACCGATATTCAAAAACCGATATTGGAGAACAAATATTCAAAAACCGATATTGAAAAACGAATATTGAAAAACTGATATTGAAAAACCGATATTGAAAAACCGCTATTGAAAAACCGATATTGAATCCGATATTAGAACCGATATTCAAAAACCGATATTGTAGAACAAATATTGAAAAACTGATATTGAAAAACCGATATTGAAAAACCGATATTGAAAAACCGATATTGAAAAACCTATATCGAATAACTGATATTGCAAAACCGATATTGAATCCGATAATAGAACCGATATTCAAAAACCGATAATGAAAACCAAATATTGAAAAACTGATATTGAAAAACCGATATTGAAAAACCGATATTGAAAAACCTATATCGAAAAACTGATATTGAAAAATCGATATTGAAAAACCGATATTGAAAAACCGATATTGAAAAACCTATATCGAATAACTGATATTGCAAAACCGATATTGAATCCGATATTAGAACCGATATTGAAAAACCTATATCGAATAACTGATATTGCAAAACCGATATTGAATCCGATATTAGAACCGATATTGAAATACCGATATTGAAAAACCTATATGGAAAAACTGATATTGCAAAACCGATATTGAATCCGATATTAGAACCGATATTGAAAAACCGATATTCAAAAACCGATATTGGAGAACAAATATTCAAAAACCGATATTGAAAAACGAATATTGAAAAACTGATATTGAAAAACCGATATTGAAAAACCGCTATTGAAAAACCGATATTGAAACCGATATTAGAACCGATATTCAAAAACCGATATTGAAAACCAAATATTGAAAAACTGATATTGAAAAACCGATATTGAAAAACCGATATTGAAAAACCTATATCGAAAAACTGATATTGAAAAATCGATATTGAAACCGATATTAGAACCGATATTGAAAAACCGATATTGTAAAGCAAATATTGAAAAACCGATATTGAAATACCGATATTGAAAAACCGATATTGAAAAACCGATATTGAAAAACCTATATCGAATAACTGATATTGCAAAACCGATATTGAAAAAACGATATTGAATCCGATATTAGAACCGATATTGAAAAACAAATATTGAAAAACCGATATTGAAAAATCGATATTGAAACCGATATTAGAACCGATATTCAAAAACCGATATTGAAAAACTGATATTGAAAAACCGATATTGAAAAACCGATATTGAAAAACCGATATTGAAAAACCGATATTGAAAAACAAATATTGAAAAACTGATATCGAAAAACTGATATTGAGAAACTGATATTGCAAAACCGATATTGAAAAACCGATATTGAAAAACCGATATTGAAAAGCCTATATCGAATAACTGATATTGCAAAACCGATATTGAAAAAACGATATTGAATCCGATATTAGAACAAATATTGAAAAACTGATATTGAAAAACCGATATTAGAACCGATATTCAAAAACCGATATTGTAGAACAAATATTGAAAAACTGATATTGAAAAACCGATATTGAAAAACCGATATTGAAAAACCGATATTAAATCCGATATTAGAACCGATATTCAAAAACCGATATTGGAGAACGAATATTGAAAAACTGATATTGAAAAACCGATATTGAAAAACCGATATTGAAAAACCGATATTGAAAAACAAATATTGAAAAACTGATATCGAAAAACTGATATTGAGAAACTGATATTGCAAAACCGATATTGAAAAACCGATATTGAAAAACCGATATTGAAAAACCTATATCGAATAACTGATATTGCAAAACCGATATTGAAAAAACGATATTGAATCCGATATTAGAACCGATATTGAAAAACAAATATTGAAAAACCGATATTGAAAAATCGATATTGAAACCGATATTAGAACCGATATTCAAAAACCGATATTGAAAAACTGATATTGAAAAACCGATATTGAAAAACCGATATTGAAAAACCTATATCGAAAAACTGATATTGACCAATCGATATTGAAACCGATATTAGAACCGATATTGAAAAACCGATATTGAAAAACAAATATTGAAAAACTGATTTCGAAAAACTGATATTGAAAAACCGATATTGAAAAACCGATATTGAATCCGATATTAGAACCGATATTCAAAAACCGATATTGGAGAACAAATATTGAAAAACTGATATTGAAAAACCGATATTGAAAAACCGATATTGAAAAACCGATATTGAAAAACCTATATCGAATAACTGATATTGCAAAACCGATATTGAATCCGATATTAGAACCGATATTGAAATACCGATATTGAAAAACCTATATGGAAAAACTGATATTGCAAAACCGATATTGAATCCGATATTAGAACCGATATTGAAAAACCGATATTCAAAAACCGATATTGGAGAACAAATATTCAAAAACCGATATTGAAAAACGAATATTGAAAAACTGATATTGAAAAACCGATATTGAAAAACCGCTATTGAAAAACCGATATTGAAACCGATATTAGAACCGATATTCAAAAACCGATATTGAAAACCAAATATTGAAAAACTGATATTGAAAAACCGATATTGAAAAACCGATATTGAAAAACCTATATCGAAAAACTGATATTGAAAAATCGATATTGAAACCGATATTAGAACCGATATTGAAAAACCGATATTGTAAAGCAAATATTGAAAAACCGATATTGAAATACCGATATTGAAAAACCTATATGGAAAAACTGATATTGCAAAACCGATATTGAATCCGATATTAGAACCGATATTGAAAAACCGATATTCAAAAACCGATATTGGAGAACAAATATTCAAAAACCGATATTGAAAAACGAATATTGAAAAACTGATATTGAAAAACTGATATTGAATCCGATATTAGAACCGATATTCAAAAACCGATATTGGAGAACAAATATTGAAAAACTGATATTGAAAAACCGATATTGAAAAACCGCTATTGAAAAACCGATATTGAAACCGATATTAGAACCGATATTCAAAAACCGATATTGAAAACCAAATATTGAAAAACTGATATTGAAAAACCGATATTGAAAAACCGATATTGAAAAACCTATATCGAATAACTGATATTGCAAAACCGATATTGAATCCGATATTAGAACCGATATTGAAAAACCGATATTGTAATACCGATATTGAAAAACCTATATGGAAAAACTGATATTGCAAAACCGATATTGAATCCGATATTAGAACCGATATTGAAAAACTGATATTCAAAAACCGATATTGGAGAACAAATATTCAAAAACCGATATTGAAAAACGAATATTGAAAAACTGATATTGAAAAACCGATATTGAAAAACCGCTATTGAAAAACCGATATTGAAACCGATATTAGAACCGATATTCAAAAACCGATATTGAAAACCAAATATTGAAAAACCGATATTGAAAAACCTATATCGAAAAACTGATATTGAAAAATCGATATTGAAACCGATATTAGAACCGATATTGAAAAACCGATATTGAAAAACAAATATTGAAAAACTGATATCGAAAAACTGATATTGAAAAACCGATATTGAAAAACCGATATTGAATCCGATATTAGAACCGATATTCAAAAACCGATATTGTAGAACAAATATTGAAAAACTGATATTGAAAAACCGATATTGAAAAACCGATATTGAAAAACCGATATTGAAAAACCTATATCGAATAACTGATATTGCAAAACCGATATTGAATCCGATAATAGAACCGATATTCAAAAACCGATAATGAAAAACAAATATTGAAAAACTGATATTGAAAAACCGATATTGAAAAACCGATATTGAAAAACCTATATCGAAAAACTGATATTGAAAAATCGATATTGAAACCGATATTAGAACCGATATTGAAAAACCGATATTGAAAAACAAATATTGAAAAACTGATATCGAAAAACTGATATTGAAAAACCGATATTGAAAAACCGAAATTGAATCCGATAATAGAACCGATATTCAAAAACCGATATTGAAAACCAAATATTGAAATACTGATATTGAAAAACCGATATTGAAAAACCGATATTGAAAAACCTATATCGAAAAACTGATATTGAAAAATCGATATTGAAACCGATATTAGAACCGATATTGAAAAACCGATATTGAAAATCAAATATTGAAAAACTGATATCGAAAAACTGATATTGAAAAACTGATATCGAAAAACTGATATTGAAAAACCGATATTGAAAAACCGATATTGAATCCGATATTAGAACCGATATTCAAAAACCGATATTGTAGAACAAATATTGAAAAACTGATATTGAAAAACCGATATTGAAAAACCGATATTGAAAAACCGATATTGAATCCGATAATAGAACCGATATTCAAAAACCGATATTGAAAACCAAATATTGAAATACTGATATTGAAAAACCGATATTGAAAAACCGATATTGAAAAACCTATATCGAAAAACTGATATTGCAAAACCGATATTGAATCCGATATTAGAACCGATATTGAAAAACCGATATTCAAAAACCGATATTGGAGAACAAATATTCAAAAACCGATATTGAAAAACGAATATTGAAAAACTGATATTGAAAAACCGATATTGAAAAACCGCTATTGAAAAACCGATATTGAATCCGATATTAGAACCGATATTCAAAAACCGATATTGTAGAACAAATATTGAAAAACTGATATTGAAAAACCGATATTGAAAAACCGATATTGAAAAACCGATATTGAAAAACCTATATCGAATAACTGATATTGCAAAACCGATATTGAATCCGATAATAGAACCGATATTCAAAAACCGATAATGAAAAACAAATATTGAAAAACTGATATTGAAAAACCGATATTGAAAAACCGATATTGAAAAACCTATATCGAAAAACTGATATTGAAAAATCGATATTGAAACCGATATTAGAACCGATATTGAAAAACCGATATTGAAAAACAAATATTGAAAAACTGATATCGAAAAACTGATATTGAAAAACCGATATTGAAAAACCGATATTGAATCCGATAATAGAACCGATATTCAAAAACCGATATTGAAAACCAAATATTGAAATACTGATATTGAAAAACCGATATTGAAAAACCGATATTGAAAAACCTATATCGAAAAACTGATATTGAAAAATCGATATTGAAACCGATATTAGAACCGATATTGAAAAACCGATATTGAAAAACAAATATTGAAAAACTGATATCGAAAAACTGATATTGAAAAACTGATATCGAAAAACTGATATTGAAAAACCGATATTGAAAAACCGATATTGAATCCGATATTAGAACCGATATTCAAAAACCGATATTGTAGAACAAATATTGAAAAACTGATATTGAAAAACCGATATTGAAAAACCGATATTGAAAAACCGATATTGAATCCGATAATAGAACCGATATTCAAAAACCGATATTGAAAACCAAATATTGAAATACTGATATTGAAAAACCGATATTGAAAAACCGATATTGAAAAACCTATATCGAAAAACTGATATTGCAAAACCGATATTGAATCCGATATTAGAACCGATATTGAAAAACCGATATTCAAAAACCGATATTGGAGAACAAATATTCAAAAACCGATATTGAAAAACGAATATTGAAAAACTGATATTGAAAAACCGATATTGAAAAACCGCTATTGAAAAACCGATATTGAATCCGATATTAGAACCGATATTCAAAAACCGATATTGTAGAACAAATATTGAAAAACTGATATTGAAAAACCGATATTGAAAAACCGATATTGAAAAACCTATATCGAATAACTGATATTGCAAAACCGATATTGAATCCGATAATAGAACCGATATTCAAAAACCGATAATGAAAACCAAATATTGAAAAACTGATATTGAAAAACCGATATTGAAAAACCGATATTGAAAAACCTATATCGAAAAACTGATATTGAAAAATCGATATTGAAACCGATATTAGAACCGATATTGAAAAACCGATATTGAAAAACAAATATTGAAAAACTGATATCGAAAAACTGATATTGAAAAACCGATATTGAAAAACCGATATTGAATCCGATAATAGAACCGATATTCAAAAACCGATATTGAAAACCAAATATTGAAATACTGATATTGAAAAACCGATATTGAAAAACCGATATTGAAAAACCTATATCGAAAAACTGATATTGAAAAATCGATATTGAAACCGATATTAGAACCGATATTGAAAAACCGATATTGAAAAACAAATATTGAAAAACTGATATCGAAAAACTGATATTGAAAACTGATATCGAAAAACTGATATTGAAAAACCGATATTGAAAAACCGATATTGAATCCGATATTAGAACCGATATTCAAAAACCGATATTGTAGAACAAATATTGAAAAACTGATATTGAAAAACCGATATTGAAAAACCGATATTGAAAAGCCGATATTAAATCCGATATTAGAACCGATATTCAAAAACCGATATTGGAGAACGAATATTGAAAAACTGATATTGAAAAACCGATATTGAAAAACCGATATTGAAAAACCGATATTGAAAAACAAATATTGAAAAACTGATATCGAAAAACTGATATTGAGAAACTGATATTGCAAAACCGATATTGAAAAACCGATATTGAAAAACCGATATTGAAAAACCTATATCGAATAACTGATATTGCAAAACCGATATTGAAAAAACGATATTGAATCCGATATTAGAACCGATATTGAAAAACAAATATTGAAAAACCGATATTGAAAAATCGATATTGAAACCGATATTAGAACCGATATTCAAAAACCGATATTGAAAAACTGATATTGAAAAACCGATATTGAAAAACCGATATTGAAAAACCTATATCGAAAAACTGATATTGAACAATCGATATTGAAACCGATATTAGAACCGATATTGAAAAACCGATATTGAAAAACAAATATTGAAAAACTGATATCGAAAAACTGATATTGAAAAACCGATATTGAAAAACCGATATTGAATCCGATATTAGAACCGATATTCAAAAACCGATATTGTAGAACAAATATTGAAAAACTGATATTGAAAAACCGATATTGAAAAACCGATATTGAAAAACCGATATTGAAAAACCTATATCGAATAACTGATATTGCAAAACCGATATTGAATCCGATAATAGAACCGATATTCAAAAACCGATAATGAAAACCAAATATTGAAAAACTGATATATTGAAAAACCGATATTGAATCCGATATTAGAACCGATATTCAAAAACCGATATTGTAGAACACATATTGAAAAACTGATATTGAAAAACCGATATTGAAAAACCGATATTAAATCCGATATTAGAACCGATATTCAAAAACCGATATTGGAGAACGAATATTGAAAAACTGATATTGAAAAACCGATATTGAAAAACCGATATTGAAAAACCGATATTGAAAAACAAATATTGAAAAACTGATATCGAAAAACTGATATTGAGAAACTGATATTGCAAAACCGATATTGAAAAACCGATATTGAAAAACCGATATTGAAAAACCGATATTGAAAAACCTATATCGAATAACTGATATTGCAAAACGATATTGAAAAAACGATATTGAATCCGATATTAGAACCGATATTGAAAAACAAATATTGAAAAACCGATATTGAAAAATCGATATTGAAACCGATATTAGAACCGATATTCAAAAACCGATATTGAAAAACTGATATTGAAAAACCGATATTGAAAAACCGATATTGAAAAACCTATATCGAAAAACTGATATTGAACAATCGATATTGAAACCGATATTAGAACCGATATTGAAAAACCGATATTGAAAAACAAATATTGAAAAACTGATATTGAAAAACCGATATTGAAAAACCGATATTGAAAAACCTATATCGAATAACTGATATTGCAAAACCGATATTGAATCCGATATTAGAACCGATATTGAAAAACCGATATTGGAGAACAAATATTCAAAAACCGATATTGAAAAACGAATATTGAAAAACTGATATTGAAAAACCGATATTGAAAAACCGCTATTGAAAAACCGATATTGAATCCGATAATAGAACCGATATTCAAAAACCGATAATGAAAACCAAATATTGAAAAACTGATATTGAAAAACCGATATTGAAAAACCGATATTGAAAAACCTATATCGAAAAACTGATATTGAAAAATCGATATTGAAACCGATATTAGAACCGATATTGAAAAACCGATATTGAAAAACAAATATTGAAAAACTGATATCGAAAAACTGATATTGAAAAACCGATATTGAAAAAACCGATATTGAATCCGATAATAGAACCGATATTCAAAAACCGATATTGAAAACCAAATATTGAAATACTGATGTTGAAAAACCGATATTGAAAAACCGATATTGAAAAACCTATATCGAAAAACTGATATTGAAAAATCGATATTCAAACCGATATTAGAACCGATATTGAAAAAACCGATATTGAAAAACAAATATTGAAAAACTGATATCGAAAAACTGATATTGAAAAACTGATATCGAAAAACTGATATTGAAAAAACCGATATTGAAAAACCGATATTGAATCCGATATTAGAACCGATATTCAAAAACCGATATTGTAGAACAAATATTGAAAAACTGATATTGAAAAACCGATATTGAAAAACCGATATTGAAAAACCGATATTAAATCCGATATTAGAACCGATATTCAAAAACCGATATTGGAGAACGAATATTGAAAAACTGATATTGAAAAACCGATATTGAAAAACCGATATTGAAAAACCGATATTGAAAAACAAATATTGAAAAACTGATATCGAAAAACTGATATTGAGAAACTGATATTGCAAAACCGATATTGAAAAACCGATATTGAAAAACCGATATTGAAAAACCTATATCGAATAACTGATATTGCAAAACCGTTATTGAAAAAACGATATTGAATCCGATATTAGAACCGATATTGAAAAACAAATATTGAAAAATCGATATTGAAACCGATATTAGAACCGATATTCAAAAACCGATATTGAAAAACTGATATTGAAAAACCGATATTGAAAAACCGATATTGAAAAACCTATATCGAAAAACTGATATTGAACAATCGATATTGAAACCGATATTAGAACCGATATTGAAAAACCGATAATGAAAACCAAATATTGAAAAACTGATATCGAAAAACCGATATTGAAAAACCGATATTGAAAAACCGATATTGAATCCGATATTAGAACCGATATTCAAAAACCGATATTGTAGAACAAATATTGAAAAACTGATAATTGAAAAACCGATATTGAAAAACCGATATTGAAAAACCGACATTAAATCCGATATTAGAACCGATATTCAAAAACCGATATTGTAGAACAAATATTGAAAAACTGATATTGAAAAACCGATATTGAAAAACCGATATTGAAAAACCGACATTAAATCCGATATTAGAACCGATATTCAAAAACCGATATTGGAGAACGAATATTGAAAAACTGATATTGAAAAACCGATATTGAAAAACCGATATTGAAAAACCTATATCGAAAAACTGATATTGAAAAATCGATATTGAAACCGATATTAGAACCGATATTGAAAAACCGATATTGAAAAACAAATATTGAAAAACTGATATCGAAAAACCGATATTGAAAAACCGATATTGAATCCGATATTAGAACCGATATTCAAAAACCGATATTGTAGAACAAATATTGAAAAACTGATATTGAAAAACCGATATTGAAAAACCGATATTGAAAAACCGATATTAAATCCGATATTAGAACCGATATTCAAAAACCGATATTGGAGAACGAATATTGAAAAACTGATATTGAAAAACCGATATTGAAAAACCGATATTGAAAAACCTATATCGAAAAACTGATATTGAAAAATCGATATTGAAACCGATATTAGAACCGATAATGAAAAACCGATATTGAAAAACAAATATTGAAAAACTGATATCGAAAAACTGATATTGAAAAACCGATATTGAAAAACCGATATTGAATCCGATATTAGAACCGATATTCAAAAACCGATATTGTAGAACAAATATTGAAAAACTGATATTGAAAAACCGATATTGAAAACCGATATTGAAAAACCGATATTAAATCCGATATTGAAAAACAAATATTGAAAAACCAATATTGAAAAATCGATATTGAAACCGATATTAGAACCGATATTCAAAAACCGATATTGAAAAACTGATATTGAAAAACCGATATTGAAAAACCGATATTGAAAAACCTATATCGAATAACTGATATTGCAAAACCGATATTGAAAAAACGATATTGAATCCGATATTAGAACCGATATTGAAAAACAAATATTGAAAAACCGATATTGAAAAATCGATATTGAAACCGATATTAGAACCGATATTCAAAAACCGATATTGAAAAACTGATATTGAAAAACCGATATTGAAAAACCGATATTGAAAAACCTATATCGAATAACTGATATTGCAAAACCGATATTGAAAAAACGATATTGAATCCGATATTAGAACCGATATTGAAAAACAAATATTGAAAAACCGATATTGAAAAATCGATATTGAAACCGATATTAGAACCGATATTCAAAAACCGATATTGAAAAACTGATATTGAAAAACCGATATTGAAAAACCGATATTGAAAAACCTATATCGAAAAACTGATATTGAACAATCGATATTGAAACCGATATTAGAACCGATATTGAAAAACCGATAATGAAAACCAAATATTGAAAAACTGATATCGAAAAACCGATATTGAAAAACCGATATTGAAAAACCGATATTGAATCCGATGTTAGAACCGATATTCAAAAACCGATATTGTAGAACAAATATTGAAAAACTGATATTGAAAAACCGATATTGAAAAACCGATATTGAAAAACCGACATTAAATCCGATATTAGAACCGATATTCAAAAACCGATATTGGAGAACGAATATTGAAAAACTGATATTGAAAAACCGATATTGAAAAACCGATATTGAAAAACCGATATTGAATCCGATAATAGAACCGATATTCAAAAACCGATATTGAAAACCAAATATTGAAATACTGATGTTGAAAAACCGATATTGAAAAACCGATATTGAAAAACCTATATCGAAAAACTGATATTGAAAAATCGATATTGAAACCGATATTAGAACCGATTTTGAAAAACCGATATTGAAAAACAAATATTGAAAAACTGATATCGAAAAACTGATATTGAAAAACTGATATCGAAAAACTGATATTGAAAAACCGATATTGAAAAACCGATATTGAATCCGATATTAGAACCGATATTCAAAAACCGATATTGTAGAACAAATATTGAAAAACTGATATTGAAAAACCGATATTGAAAAACCGATATTAAATCCGATATTAGAACCGATATTCAAAAACCGATATTGGAGAACGAATATTGAAAAACTGATATTGAAAAACCGATATTGAAAAACCGATATTGAAAAACCGATATTGAAAAACAAATATTGAAAAACTGATATCGAAAAACTGATATTGAGAAACTGATATTGCAAAACCGATATTGAAAAACCGATATTGAAAAACCGATATTGAAAAACCTATATCGAATAACTGATATTGCAAAACGATATTGAAAAAACGATATTGAATCCGATATTAGAACCGATATTGAAAAACAAATATTGAAAAACCGATATTGAAAAATCGATATTGAAACCGATATTAGAACCGATATTCAAAAACCGATATTGAAAAACTGATATTGAAAAACCGATATTGAAAAACCGATATTGAAAAACCTATATCGAAAAACTGATATTGAACAATCGATATTGAAACCGATATTAGAACCGATATTGAAAAACCGATATTGAAAAACAAATATTGAAAAACTGATATTGAAAAACCGATATTGAAAAACCGATATTGAAAAACCTATATCGAATAACTGATATTGCAAAACCGATATTGAATCCGATATTAGAACCGATATTGAAAAACCGATATTCAAAAACCGATATTGGAGAACAAATATTCAAAAACCGATATTGAAAAACGAATATTGAAAAACTGATATTGAAAAACCGATATTGAAAAACCGCTATTGAAAAACCGATATTGAATCCGATAATAGAACCGATATTCAAAAACCGATAATGAAAACCAAATATTGAAAAACTGATATTGAAAAACCGATATTGAAAAACCGATATTGAAAAACCTATATCGAAAAACTGATATTGAAAAATCGATATTGAAACCGATATTAGAACCGATATTGAAAAACAAATATTGAAAAATCGATATTGAAACCGATATTAGAACCGATATTCAAAAACCGATATTGAAAAACTGATATTGAAAAACCGATATTGAAAAACCGATATTGAAAAACCTATATCGAAAAACTGATATTGAACAATCGATATTGAAACCGATATGAGAACCGATATTGAAAAACCGATAATGAAAACCAAATATTGAAAAACTGATATCGAAAAACCGATATTGAAAAACCGATATTGAAAAACCGATATTGAATCCGATATTAGAACCGATATTCAAAAACCGATATTGTAGAACAAATATTGAAAAACTGATATTGAAAAACCGATATTGAAAAACCGATATTGAAAAACCGACATTAAATCCGATATTAGAACCGATATTCAAAAACCGATATTGTAGAACGAATATTGAAAAACTGATATTGAAAAACCGATATTGAAAAACCGATATTGAAAAACCTATATCGAAAAACTGATATTGAAAAATCGATATTGAAACCGATATTAGAACCGATATTGAAAAACCGATATTGAAAAACAAATATTGAAAAACTGATATCGAAAAACCGATATTGAAAAAACGATATTGAATCCGATATTAGAACCGATATTGAAAAACAAATATTGAAAAACCGATATTGAAAAATCGATATTGAAACCGATATTAGAACCGATATTCAAAAACCGATATTGAAAAACTGATATTGAAAAACCGATATTGAAAAACCGATATTGAAAAACCTATATCGAAAAACTGATATTGAACAATCGATATTGAAACCGATATTAGAACCGATATTGAAAAACCGATAATGAAAACCAAATATTGAAAAACTGATATCGAAAAACCGATATTGAAAAACCGATATTGAATCCGATGTTAGACCGATATTCAAAAACCGATATTGTAGAACAAATATTGAAAAACTGATATTGAAAAACCGATATTGAAAAACCGATATTGAAAAACCGACATTAAATCCGATATTAGAACCGATATTCAAAAACCGATATTGGAGAACGAATATTGAAAAACTGGTATTGAAAAACCGATATTGAAAAACCGATATTGAAAAACCTATATCGAAAAACTGATATTGAAAAATCGATATTGAAACCGATATTAGAACCGATATTGAAAAACCGATATTGAAAAACAAATATTGAAAAACTGATATCGAAAAACTGATATTGAAAAACCGATATTGAAAAACCGATATTGAATCCGATATTAGAACCGATATTCAAAAACCGATATTGTAGAACAAATATTGAAAAACTGATATTGAAAAACCGATATTGAAAACCGATATTGAAAAACCGATATTAAATCCGATATTAGAACCGATATTCAAAAACCGATATTGGAGAACGAATATTGAAAAACTGATATTGAAAAACCGATATTGAAAAACCGATATTGAAAAACCTATATCGAAAAACTGATATTGAAAAATCGATATTGAAACCGATATTAGAACCGATATTGAAAAACCGATATTGAAAAACAAATATTGAAAAACTGATATCGAAAAACCGATATTGAAAAACCGATATTGAATCCGATATTAGAACCGATATTCAAAAACCGATATTGTAGAACAAATATTGAAAAACTGATATTGAAAAACCGATATTGAAAAACCGATATTGAAAAACCGATATTGAAAAACCGATATTAAATCCGATATTAGAACCGATATTCAAAAACCGATATTGGAGAACGAATATTGAAAAACTGATATTGAAAAACCGATATTGAAAAACCGATATTGAAAAACCGATATTGAAAAACAAATATTGAAAAACTGATATTGCAAAACCGATATTGAAAAACCGATATTGAAAAACCGATATTGAAAAACCTATATCGAATAACTGATATTGCAAAACCGATATTGAAAAAACGATATTGAATCCGATATTAGAACCGATATTGAAAAACAAATATTGAAAAACCGATATTGAAAAATCGATATTGAAACCGATATTAGAACCGATATTCAAAAACCGATATTGAAAAACTGATATTGAAAAACCGATATTGAAAAACCGATATTGAAAAACCTATATCGAAAAACTGATATTGAACAATCGATATTGAAACCGATATTAGAACCGATATTGAAAAACCGATAATGAAAACCAAATATTGAAAAACTGATATCGAAAAACCGATATTGAAAAACCGATATTGAAAAACCGATATTGAATCCGATGTTAGAACCGATATTCAAAAACCGATATTGTAGAACAAATATTGAAAAACTGATATTGAAAAACCGATATTGAAAAACCGATATTGAAAAACCGACATTAAATCCGATATTAGAACCGATATTCAAAAACCGATATTGGAGAACGAATATTGAAAAACTGATATTGAAAAACCGATATTGAAAAACCGATATTGAAAAACCGATATTGAATCCGATAATAGAACCGATATTCAAAAACCGATATTGAAAACCAAATATTGAAATACTGATGTTGAAAAACCGATATTGAAAAACCGATATTGAAAAACCTATATCGAAAAACTGATATTGAAAAATCGATATTGAAACCGATATTAGAACCGATATTGAAAAACCGATATTGAAAAACAAATATTGAAAAACTGATATCGAAAAACTGATATTGAAAAACTGATATCGAAAAACTGATATTGAAAAACCGATATTGAAAAACCGATATTGAATCCGATATTAGAACCGATATTCAAAAACCGATATTGTAGAACAAATATTGAAAAACTGATATTGAAAAACCGATATTGAAAAACCGATATTGAATCCGATATTAGAACCGATATTCAAAAACCGATATTGTAGAACAAATATTGAAAAACTGATATTGAAAAACCGATATTGAAAAACCGATATTGAAAAACCGATATTGAAAAACCGATATTAAATCCGATATTAGAACCGATATTCAAAAACCGATATTGGAGAACGAATATTGAAAAACTGATATTGAAAAACCGATATTGAAAAACCGATATTGAAAAACCTATATCGAAAAACTGATATTGAAAAATCGATATTGAAACCGATATTAGAACCGATAATGAAAAACCGATATTGAAAAACAAATATTGAAAAACTGATATCGAAAAACTGATATTGAAAAACCGATATTGAAAAACCGATATTGAAAAACCGATATTGAATCCGATATTAGAACCGATATTCAAAAACCGATATTGTAGAACAAATATTGAAAAACTGATATTGAAAAACCGATATTGAAAACCGATATTGAAAAACCGATATTAAATCCGATATTAGAACCGATATTCAAAAACCGATATTGAAAAACAAATATTGAAAAACTGATATTGCAAAACCGATATTGAAAAACCGATATTGAAAAACCGATATTGAAAAACCTATATCGAATAACTGATATTGCAAAACCGATATTGAAAAAACGATATTGAATCCGATATTAGAACCGATATTGAAAAACAAATATTGAAAAACCGATATTGAAAAATCGATATTGAAACCGATATTAGAACCGATATTCAAAAACCGATATTGAAAAACTGATATTGAAAAACCGATATTGAAAAACCGATATTGAAAAACCTATATCGAAAAACTGATATTGAACAATCGATATTGAAACCGATATTAGAACCGATATTGAAAAACCGATAATGAAAACCAAATATTGAAAAACTGATATCGAAAAACCGATATTGAAAAACCGATATTGAAAAACCGATATTGAATCCGATGTTAGAACCGATATTCAAAAACCGATATTGTAGAACAAATATTGAAAAACTGATATTGAAAAACCGATATTGAAAAACCGATATTGAAAAACCGACATTAAATCCGATATTAGAACCGATATTCAAAAACCGATATTGGAGAACGAATATTGAAAAACTGATATTGAAAAACCGATATTGAAAAACCGATATTGAAAAACCGATATTGAATCCGATAATAGAACCGATATTCAAAAACCGATATTGAAAACCAAATATTGAAAAACCGATATTGAAAAACCGATATTGAAAAACCTATATCGAAAAACTGATATTGAACAATCGATATTGAAACCGATATTAGAACCGATATTGAAAAACCGATAATGAAAACCAAATATTGAAAAACTGATATCGAAAAACCGATATTGAAAAACCGATATTGAATCCGATGTTAGAACCGATATTCAAAAACCGATATTGTAGAACAAATATTGAAAAACTGATATTGAAAAACCGATATTGAAAAACCGATATTGAAAAACCGACATTAAATCCGATATTAGAACCGATATTCAAAAACCGATATTGGAGAACGAATATTGAAAAACTGGTATTGAAAAACCGATATTGAAAAACCGATATTGAAAAACCTATATCGAATAACTGATATTGCAAAACCGATATTGAAAAAACGATATTGAATCCGATATTAGAACCGATATTGAAAAACAAATATTGAAAAACCGATATTGAAAAATCGATATTGAAACCGATATTAGAACCGATATTCAAAAACCGATATTGAAAAACTGATATTGAAAAACCGATATTGAAAAACCGATATTGAAAAACCTATATCGAAAAACTGATATTGAACAATCGATATTGAAACCGATATTAGAACCGATATTGAAAAACCGATAATGAAAACCAAATATTGAAAAACTGATATCGAAAAACCGATATTGAAAAACCGATATTGAAAAACCGATATTGAATCCGATGTTAGAACCGATATTCAAAAACCGATATTGTAGAACAAATATTGAAAAACTGATATTGAAAAACCGATATTGAAAAACCGATATTGAAAAACCGACATTAAATCCGATATTAGAACCGATATTCAAAAACCGATATTGGAGAACGAATATTGAAAAACTGATATTGAAAAACCGATATTGAAAAACCGATATTGAAAAACCGATATTGAATCCGATAATAGAACCGATATTCAAAAACCGATATTGAAAACCAAATATTGAAATACTGATGTTGAAAAACCGATATTGAAAAACCGATATTGAAAAACCTATATCGAAAAACTGATATTGAAAAATCGATATTGAAACCGATATTAGAACCGATATTGAAAAACCGATATTGAAAAACAAATATTGAAAAACTGATATCGAAAAACTGATATTGAAAAACTGATATCGAAAAACTGATATTGAAAAACCGATATTGAAAAACCGATATTGAATCCGATATTAGAACCGATATTCAAAAACCGATATTGTAGAACAAATATTGAAAAACTGATATTGAAAAACCGATATTGAAAAACCGATATTGAATCCGATATTAGAACCGATATTCAAAAACCGATATTGTAGAACAAATATTGAAAAACTGATATTGAAAAACCGATATTGAAAAACCGATATTGAAAAACCGATATTGAAAAACCGATATTAAATCCGATATTAGAACCGATATTCAAAAACCGATATTGGAGAACGAATATTGAAAAACTGATATTGAAAAACCGATATTGAAAAACCGATATTGAAAAACCTATATCGAAAAACTGATATTGAAAAATCGATATTGAAACCGATATTAGAACCGATAATGAAAAACCGATATTGAAAAACAAATATTGAAAAACTGATATCGAAAAACTGATATTGAAAAACCGATATTGAAAAACCGATATTGAAAAACCGATATTGAATCCGATATTAGAACCGATATTCAAAAACCGATATTGTAGAACAAATATTGAAAAACTGATATTGAAAAACCGATATTGAAAACCGATATTGAAAAACCGATATTAAATCCGATATTAGAACCGATATTCAAAAACCGATATTGAAAAACAAATATTGAAAAACTGATATTGCAAAACCGATATTGAAAAACCGATATTGAAAAACCGATATTGAAAAACCTATATCGAATAACTGATATTGCAAAACCGATATTGAAAAAACGATATTGAATCCGATATTAGAACCGATATTGAAAAACAAATATTGAAAAACCGATATTGAAAAATCGATATTGAAACCGATATTAGAACCGATATTCAAAAACCGATATTGAAAAACTGATATTGAAAAACCGATATTGAAAAACCGATATTGAAAAACCTATATCGAAAAACTGATATTGAACAATCGATATTGAAACCGATATTAGAACCGATATTGAAAAACCGATAATGAAAACCAAATATTGAAAAACTGATATCGAAAAACCGATATTGAAAAACCGATATTGAAAAACCGATATTGAATCCGATGTTAGAACCGATATTCAAAAACCGATATTGTAGAACAAATATTGAAAAACTGATATTGAAAAACCGATATTGAAAAACCGATATTGAAAAACCGACATTAAATCCGATATTAGAACCGATATTCAAAAACCGATATTGGAGAACGAATATTGAAAAACTGATATTGAAAAACCGATATTGAAAAACCGATATTGAAAAACCGATATTGAATCCGATAATAGAACCGATATTCAAAAACCGATATTGAAAACCAAATATTGAAAAACCGATATTGAAAAACCGATATTGAAAAACCTATATCGAAAAACTGATATTGAACAATCGATATTGAAACCGATATTAGAACCGATATTGAAAAACCGATAATGAAAACCAAATATTGAAAAACTGATATCGAAAAACCGATATTGAAAAACCGATATTGAATCCGATGTTAGAACCGATATTCAAAAACCGATATTGTAGAACAAATATTGAAAAACTGATATTGAAAAACCGATATTGAAAAACCGATATTGAAAAACCGACATTAAATCCGATATTAGAACCGATATTCAAAAACCGATATTGGAGAACGAATATTGAAAAACTGGTATTGAAAAACCGATATTGAAAAACCGATATTGAAAAACCTATATCGAAAAACTGATATTGAAAAATCGATATTGAAACCGATATTAGAACCGATATTGAAAAACCGATATTGAAAAACAAATATTGAAAAACTGATATCGAAAAACTGATATTGAAAAACCGATATTGAAAAACCGATATTGAATCCGATATTAGAACCGATATTCAAAAACCGATATTGTAGAACAAATATTGAAAAACTGATATTGAAAAACCGATATTGAAAACCGATATTGAAAAACCGATATTAAATCCGATATTAGAACCGATATTCAAAAACCGATATTGGAGAACGAATATTGAAAAACTGATATTGAAAAACCGATATTGAAAAACCGATATTGAAAAACCTATATCGAAAAACTGATATTGAAAAATCGATATTGAAACCGATATTAGAACCGATATTGAAAAACCGATATTGAAAAACAAATATTGAAAAACTGATATCGAAAAACCGATATTGAAAAACCGATATTGAATCCGATATTAGAACCGATATTCAAAAACCGATATTGTAGAACAAATATTGAAAAACTGATATTGAAAAACCGATATTGAAAAACCGATATTGAAAAACCGATATTGAAAAACCGATATTAAATCCGATATTAGAACCGATATTCAAAAACCGATATTGGAGAACGAATATTGAAAAACTGATATTGAAAAACCGATATTGAAAAACCGATATTGAAAAACCGATATTGAAAAACAAATATTGAAAAACTGATATTGCAAAACCGATATTGAAAAACCGATATTGAAAAACCGATATTGAAAAACCTATATCGAATAACTGATATTGCAAAACCGATATTGAAAAAACGATATTGAATCCGATATTAGAACCGATATTGAAAAACAAATATTGAAAAACCGATATTGAAAAATCGATATTGAAACCGATATTAGAACCGATATTCAAAAACCGATATTGAAAAACTGATATTGAAAAACCGATATTGAAAAACCGATATTGAAAAACCTATATCGAAAAACTGATATTGAACAATCGATATTGAAACCGATATTAGAACCGATATTGAAAAACCGATAATGAAAACCAAATATTGAAAAACTGATATCGAAAAACCGATATTGAAAAACCGATATTGAAAAACCGATATTGAATCCGATGTTAGAACCGATATTCAAAAACCGATATTGTAGAACAAATATTGAAAAACTGATATTGAAAAACCGATATTGAAAAACCGATATTGAAAAACCGACATTAAATCCGATATTAGAACCGATATTCAAAAACCGATATTGGAGAACGAATATTGAAAAACTGATATTGAAAAACCGATATTGAAAAACCGATATTGAAAAACCGATATTGAATCCGATAATAGAACCGATATTCAAAAACCGATATTGAAAACCAAATATTGAAATACTGATGTTGAAAAACCGATATTGAAAAACCGATATTGAAAAACCTATATCGAAAAACTGATATTGAAAAATCGATATTGAAACCGATATTAGAACCGATATTGAAAAACCGATATTGAAAAACAAATATTGAAAAACTGATATCGAAAAACTGATATTGAAAAACTGATATCGAAAAACTGATATTGAAAAACCGATATTGAAAAACCGATATTGAATCCGATATTAGAACCGATATTCAAAAACCGATATTGTAGAACAAATATTGAAAAACTGATATTGAAAAACCGATATTGAAAAACCGATATTAAATCCGATATTAGAACCGATATTCAAAAACCGATATTGGAGAACGAATATTGAAAAACTGATATTGAAAAACCGATATTGAAAAAC
>NW_027486576.1:5000-10000 GCF_050908995.1 Andrena cerasifolii | reverse complement strand
GACGGACCGACTGACCGACCGACCGACCGACCGACCGACCGACCGACCGACCGACGGGCGGACTGACTGACCGACTGACCGAAAGACCGACCAACTGACCGACTGACCGACTGACCGACGGACCGACTGGCCGACGGACCGACCGACTGACCGACTGACCGACTGACCGACCGACCGACCGACCGACCGAACGACCGACCGACCGACCAACTGACCGACGGACCGACCGACCGACCGACCGACCGACTGACCGACTGACCGACTGACAGACCGACCGACCGACCGACCGACCGACCGACTGACCGACCGACCGACCGACCGACCGACTGACCGACCGACCGACCGACCGACCGACCGACCGACCGACCGACCGACCGACCGACCGACCGACCGACCGACCGACCGACCGACCGACCGACCGACGGACTGACTGACCGACTGACCGACTGACCGTCTGACCGACTGACGGACCGACTGACCGACAGACGGACCGACCGACCGACCGACTGACCGACTGACCGACCGACCGACCGACAGACCGATTGTCCGACTGACCGACCGACTGACCGACTGACCGACTGACCGACTGACCGACTGACAGACCGACCGACCGTCCGACCGACCGACCGACCGACCGACCGACCCGACCGATCGACCGCCCGACCGACCGACCGACGGACTGACTGACCGACTGACCGACTGACCGACCAACTGACCGACTGACCGACTGACCGACGGACCGACTGACCGACGGACCGACGGACCGACTGACCGTCCGACCGACCGAACGACCGACCGACCGACCAACTGACCGACGGACCGACCGACCGACCGACCGACCGACCGACCGACCGACGGACTGACTGACCGACTGACCGACTGACCGACCGACCGACCGACCGACCGACCGACGGACTGACTGACCGACTGACCGACCGACCGACCGACCGATCAACTGACCGACGGACCGACCGACGGACTGACTGACCGACTGACCGACTGACCGTCTGACCGACGGACCGACCGACCGACCGACCGACCGACTGACCGACTGACCGATCGACCGCCCGACCGACCGACCGACGGACTGACTGACCGACTGACCGACTGACCGACCAACTGACCGACTGACCAACTGACCGACTGACCGACTGACCGACGGACCGACTGACCGACGGACCGACCGACTGACCGACTGACCGACTGACCGACCGACCGACCGACCGACCGACCGACCGACCGACCGACCGACCGACCGACCGACCGACCGACCGACCGACCGACCGACCGACCGACCGACCGATCGACCGCCCGACCGACCGACCGACGGACTGACTGACCGACTGACCGACCGACCGACCGACGACCGACCGACGGGCGGACTGACTGACCGACCGACCGACCGACCGACCGACCGACCGACCGACCGACCGACCGACCGACCGACCGACCGACCGACCGACCGACCGACCGACCGACCGACCGACCGACCGACCGACCGACCGACCGACCGACTGACCGACTGACCGACCGACCGACCGACCGACCGACCGACCGACCGACCGACCGACCGACCGACCGACCGACCGACCGACCGACCGACCGACCGACCGACCGACCGACCGACCGACCGACCGACCGACCGACCGACCGACCGACCGACCCGACCGACCGACCGACCGACCGACCGACGGACTGACTGACCGACTGACCGACCGACCGACCGACCGATCAACTGACCGACGGACCGACCGACGGACTGACTGACCGACTGACCGACTGACCGTCTGACCGACGGACCGACCGACCGACCGACCGACCGACTGACCGACTGACCGATCGACCGCCCGACCGACCGACCGACGGACTGACTGACCGACTGACCGACTGACCGACCAACTGACCGACTGACCAACTGACCGACTGACCGACTGACCGACGGACCGACTGACCGACGGACCGACCGACTGACCGACTGACCGACTGACCGACCGACCGACCAACTGACCGACGGACCGACCGACCGACCGACCGACCGACCGACCGACCGACGGACTGACTGACCGACTGACCGACTGACCGACCGACCGACCGACCGACGACCGACCGACCGACCGACCGACCGACGGACTGACTGACCGACTGACCGACTGACCGACCGACCGACCGACTGACCGACCGACCGACCGACCGACCGACTGACCGACCGACCGACCGATCGACGGACTAACTGACCGACCGACCGACCGACCGACCGACCGACCGACCGACGGACTGACTGACCGACTGACCGACCGACGGACTGACTGACCGACTGACCGACGGACCGACTGACCGACGGACCGACGGACCGACTGACCGTCCGACGACCGAACGACCGACCGACCGACCAACTGACCGACGGACCGACCGACCGACCGACCGACCGACCGACCGACGGACTGACTGACCGACTGACCGACCGACCGACCGACTGACCGACTGACCGACTGACAGACCGACCGACCGACCGACCGACCGACCGACTGACCGACCAACTGACCGACTGACCAACTGACCGACTGACCGACTGACCGACGGACCGACTGACCGACCGACTGACCGACCGACCGACGATCGACGGACTAACTGACCGACCGACCGACCGACCGACGGACTGACTGACCGACTGACCGACCGACCGACCGACCGATCAACTGACCGACGGACCGACCGACGGACTGACTGACCGACTGACCGACTGACCGTCTGACCGACGGACCGACCGACCGACCGACCGACCGACTGACCGACTGACCGATCGACCGCCCGACCGACCGACCGACGGACTGACTGACCGACTGACCGACTGACCGACCAACTGACCGACTGACCAACTGACCGACTGACCGACTGACCGACGGACCGACTGACCGACGGACCGACCGACTGACCGACTGACCGACTGACCGACCGACCGACCAACTGACCGACGGACCGACCGACCGACCGACCGACCGACCGACCGACCGACGGACTGACTGACCGACTGACCGACTGACCGACCGACCGACCGACTGACCGACCGACCGACCGACCGACCGACTGACCGACCGACCGACCGATCGACGGACTAACTGACCGACCGACCGACCGACCGACCGACCGACCGACCGACGGACTGACTGACCGACTGACCGACCGACGGACTGACTGACCGACTGACCGACGGACCGACTGACCGACGGACCGACGGACCGACTGACCGTCCGACCGACCGAACGACCGACCGACCGACCAACTGACCGACGGACCGACCGACCGACCGACCGACCGACCGACCGACGGACTGACTGACCGACTGACCGACCGACCGACCGACTGACCGACTGACCGACTGACAGACCGACCGACCGACCGACCGACCGACCGACTGACCGACCAACTGACCGACTGACCAACTGACCGACTGACCGACTGACCGACGGACCGACTGACCGACCGACCGACCGACCGACCGACCGACCGACCGACCGACGGGCGGACTGACTGACCGACTGACCGAAAGACCGACCAACTGACCGACTGACCGACTGACCGACGGACCGACTGGCCGACGGACCGACCGACTGACCGACTGACCGACTGACCGACCGACCGACCGACCGACCGAACGACCGACCGACCGACCAACTGACCGACGGACCGACCGACCGACCGACCGACCGACTGACCGACTGACCGACTGACAGACCGACCGACCGACCGACCGACCGACCGACTGACCGACCGACCGACCGACCGACCGACTGACCGACCGACCGACCGACCGACCGACCGACCGACCGACCGACCGACCGACCGACCGACCGACCGACCGACCGACCGACCGACCGACCGACCGACGGACTGACTGACCGACTGACCGACTGACCGTCTGACCGACTGACGGACCGACTGACCGACAGACGGACCGACCACCGACCGACCGACTGACCGACTGACCGACCGACCGACCGACAGACCGATTGTCCGACTGACCGACCGACTGACCGACTGACCGACTGACCGACTGACCGACTGACAGACCGACCGACCGTCCGACCGACCGACCGACCGACCGACCGACCGACCGATCGACCGCCCGACCGACCGACCGACGGACTGACTGACCGACTGACCGACTGACCGACCAACTGACCGACTGACCGACTGACCGACGGACCGACTGACCGACGGACCGACGGACCGACTGACCGTCCGACCGACCGAACGACCGACCGACCGACCAACTGACCGACGGACCGACCGACCGACCGACCGACCGACCGACCGACCGACGGACTGACTGACCGACTGACCGACTGACCGACCGACCGACCGACCGACCGACCGACGGACTGACTGACCGACTGACCGACCGACCGACCGACCGATCAACTGACCGACGGACCGACCGACGGACTGACTGACCGACTGACCGACTGACCGTCTGACCGACGGACCGACCGACCGACCGACCGACCGACTGACCGACTGACCGATCGACCGCCCGACCGACCGACCGACGGACTGACTGACCGACTGACCGACTGACCGACCAACTGACCGACTGACCAACTGACCGACTGACCGACTGACCGACGGACCGACTGACCGACGGACCGACGACTGACCGACTGACCGACTGACCGACCGACCGACCGACCGACCGACCGACCGACCGACCGACCGACCGACCGACCGACCGACCGACCGACCGACCGACCGACCGACCGACCGACCGATCGACCGCCCCGACCGACCGACCGGACGGACTGACTGACCGACTGACCGACCGACCGACCGACCGACCGACCGACGGGCGGACTGACTGACCGACCGACCGACCGACCGACCGACCGACCGACCGACCGACCGACCGACCGACCGACCGACCGACCGACCGACCGACCGACCGACCGACCGACCGGCCGACCGACCGACCGACCGACCGACCGACCGACTGACCGACTGACCGA
>NW_027486575.1:0-21715 GCF_050908995.1 Andrena cerasifolii | reverse complement strand
TACACTAAATTTCAGCTTCAAATGCATCGCCTTGAAGTTGCTAATAAGAGGCGCAGGCCTTTCAAGAGGCGTTCGAAAATTCTGCGTCTCTTCGTTAACCAGTCACTGTCTCGAAACATCTGCGCCACTTCTCGCTCTTTGATTTGCTCTCCGGAGACGTTACTTTGTGCCATCCCTTTCGACGGCATGTTCTCCTGTTACAAAGCGCAGTTTTGTGCATTCTGAAAATATTCGCCAGATTTTGGCCAATATATCAGGAGAACATGAAGTGGAAAGAGGTACACTAAATTTCAGCTTCAAATGCATCGCCTTGAAGTTGCTAATAAGAGGCGCAGGCCTTTCAAGAGGCGTTCGAAAATGCTGCGTCTCTTCGTTAACCAGTCACTGTCTCGAAACATCTGCGCCACTTCTCGCTCTTTGATTTGCTCTCCGGAGACGTTACTTTGTGCCATCTCTTTCGACGGCATGTTCTCCTGTTACAAAGCGCAGTTTTGTGCATTCTGAAAATATTCGCCAGATTTTGTCCAATATATCAAGAGAACATGAAGTGGAAAGAGGTATACTAAATTTCGGCTTCAAAGGCATCGCCTTAAAGTTGCAAATAAGAGGCGCAGGCCTTTCAAGAGGCGTTCGAAAATTCTGCGTCTCTTCGTTAAGCAGTCACTGTCTCGAAACGTCTGCGCCCCTTCTCGCTCTTTGATTTGCTCTCCGGAGACGTTACCTTGTGACATCTCTTTCGACGGCATGATCTCCTATTACAAAGCGCAATTGTGTGCATTCTCGAAATTTTCGCCAGATTTTGTCCAATATATCAGGAGAACATGAAGTGGAAAGAGGTATACTAAATTTCGGCTTCAAAGGCATCGCCTTAAAGTTGCAAATAAGAGGCGCTGGCCTTTCAAGAGGTGTTCGAAAATTCTGCGTCTCTTCGTTAATGAGTCACTGTCTCGAAACATCTGCGCCACTTCTCGCTCTTTGATTTGCTCTCCGGAGACGTTACTTTGTGCCATCTCTTTCGACGGCATGTTCTCCTGTTACAAAGCCCAATTTTGTGCATTCTGAAAATTATCGCCAAACTTTGGCCAATGTATCATGAGAACATGAAGTGAAAAGAGGTATACTAAATTTGAGCTTCAAAGGCATCGCCTTTAAGTTGCCATTACGAGGCGCAGGCCTTTCAAGGGGCGTTCGAAAATTCTGCGTCTCTTCGTTAAACAGTCACTGTCTCGAAACATCAGTGCCACTTCTAGCTCTTTGATTTGCTCTCCGGAGACGTTACCTTGTGACATCTCTTTCGACGGCATGATCTCCTGTTACAAAGCGCAATTTTGTGCATTCTTAAAATATTCCCCAGATTTTGGCCAATATATCAGGAGAACATGAAGTGAAAAGAGGTATACTAAATTTGAACTTCAAAGGCATCGCCTTTAAGTTGCCATTGCGAGGCGCAGGCCTTTCAAGAGGCGTTCGAAAATTCTGCGTCTCTTCGTTAAACAGTCACTGTCTCGAAACATCAGTGCCACTTCTCGCTCTTTGATTTGCTCTCCGGAGACGTTACTTTGTGCCATCTCTTTCGACGGCATGTTCTCCTGTTACAAAGCGCAGTTTTGTGCATTCTGAAAATATTCGCCAGATTTTGTCCAATATATCAGGAAACATGAAGTGGAAAGAGGTATACTAAATTTCGGCTTCAAAGGCATCGCCTTAAAGTTGCAAATAAGAGGCGCAGGCCTTTCAAGAAGCGTTCGAAAATTCTGCGTCTCTTCGTTAAGCAGTCACTGTCTCGAAACGTCTGCGCCCCTTCTCGCTCTTTGATTTGCTCTCCGGAGACGTTACTTTGTGCCATCGCTTTCGACGGCATGTTCTCCTGTTACAAAGCCCAATTTTGTGCATTCTGAAAATTATCGCCAAACTTTGGCCAATGTATCAGGAGAACATGAAGTGGAAAGAAGTATACTAAATTTCGGCTTCAAAGGCATCGCCTTAAAGTTGCAAATAAGAGGCGCAAGCCTTTCAAGAGGCGTTCGAAAATTCTGCGTCTCTTCGTTAAGCAGTCACTGTCTCGAAACATCTGCGCCACTTCTCGCTCTTTGATTTGCTCTCCGGAGACGTTACTTTGTGCCATCTCTTTCGACGGCATGTTCTCCTGTTACAAAGCCCAATTTTGTGCATTCTGGAAATTATCGCCAAACTTTGGCCAATGTATCATGAGAACATGAAGTGATAAGAGGTATACTAAATTTGAGCTTCAAAGGCATCGCCTTAAAGTTGCCAATACGAGGCGCAGGCCTTTCAAGAGGCGTTCGAAAATTCTGCGTCTCTTCGTTAAACAGTCACTGTCTCGAAACATCAGTGCCACTTCTAGCTCTTTGATTTGCTCTCCGGAGACGTTACCTTGTGACATCTCTTTCGACGGCATGATCTCCTGTTACAAAGCGCAATTTTGTGCATTCTGAAAATATTCACCAGATTTTGACCAATATATCAGGAGAACATGAAGTGGAAAGAGGTATACTAAATTTCGGCTTCAAAGGCATCGCCTTAAAGTTGCAAATAAGAGGCGCAGGCCTTTCAAGAGGTGTTCGAAAATTCTGCGTCTCTTCGTTAAGCAGTCACTGTCTCGAAACATCTGCGCCACTTCTCGCTCTTTGATTTGCTCTCCGGAGACGTTACTTTGTGCCATCGCTTTCGACGGCATGTTCTCCTGTTACAAAGCCCAATTTTGTGCATTCTGAAAATTATCGCCAAACTTTGGCCAATGTATCAGGAGAACATGAAGTGGAAAGAAGTATACTAAATTTCGGCTTCAAAGGCATCGCCTTAAAGTTGCAAATAAGAGGCGCAAGCCTTTCAAGAGGCGTTCGAAAATTCTGCGTCTCTTCGTTAAGCAGTCACTGTCTCGAAACATCTGCGCCACTTCTCGCTCTTTGATTTGCTCTCCGGAGACGTTACTTTGTGCCATCTCTTTCGACGGCATGTTCTCCTGTTACAAAGCCCAATTTTGTGCATTCTGAAAATTATCGCCAAACTTTGGCCAATGTATCATGAGAACATGAAGTGATAAGAGGTATACTAAATTTGAGCTTCAAAGGCATCGCCTTAAAGTTGCCAATACGAGGCGCAGGCCTTTCAAGAGGCGTTCGAAAATTCTGCGTCTCTTCGTTAAACAGTCACTGTCTCGAAACATCAGTGCCACTTCTAGCTCTTTGATTTGCTCTCCGGAGACGTTACCTTGTGACATCTCTTTCGACGGCATGATCTCCTGTTACAAAGCGCAATTTTGTGCATTCTGAAAATATTCACCAGATTTTGACCAATATATCAGGAGAACATGAAGTTGAAAGAGGTACACTAAATTTCAGCTTCAAATGCATCGCCTTGAAGTTGCTAATAAGAGGCGCAGGCCTTTCAAGAGGCGTTCGAAAATTCTGCGTCTCTTCGTTAACCAGTCACTGTCTCGAAACATCTGCGCCACTTCTCGCTCTTTGATTTGCTCTCCGGAGACGTTACTTTGTGCCATCTCTTTCGACGGCATGTTCTCCTGTTACAAAGCGCAGTTTTGTGCATTCTGAAAATATTCGCCAGATTTTGGCCAATATATCAGGAGAACACGAAGTGGAAAGAGGTACACTAAATTTCAGCTTCAAAGGCATCGCCTTAAAGTTGCAAATAAGAGGCGCAGGCCTTTCAAGGGGCGTTCGAAAATTCTGCGTCTCTTCGTTAAACAGTCACTGTCTCGAAACATCAGTGCCACTTCTAGCTCTTTGATTTGCTCTCCGGAGACGTTACCTTGTGACATCTCTTTCGACGGCATGATCTCCTGTTACAAAGCGCAATTTTGTGCATTCTTAAAATATTCCCCAGATTTTGGCCAATATATCAGGAGAACATGAAGTGAAAAGAGGTATACTAAATTTGAACTTCAAAGGCATCGCCTTTAAGTTGCCATTGCGAGGCGCAGGCCTTTCAAGAGGCGTTCGAAAATTCTGCGTCTCTTCGTTAAACAGTCACTGTCTCGAAACATCAGTGCCACTTCTCGCTCTTTGATTTGCTCTCCGGAGACGTTACTTTGTGCCATCTCTTTCGACGGCATGTTCTCCTGTTACAAAGCGCAGTTTTGTGCATTCTGAAAATATTCGCCAGATTTTGTCCAATATATCAGGAGAACATGAAGTGGAAAGAGGTATACTAAATTTCGGCTTCAAAGGCATCGCCTTAAAGTTGCAAATAAGAGGCGCAGGCCTTTCAAGAAGCGTTCGAAAATTCTGCGTCTCTTCGTTAAGCAGTCACTGTCTCGAAACGTCTGCGCCCCTTCTCGCTCTTTGATTTGCTCTCCGGAGACGTTACTTTGTGCCATCGCTTTCGACGGCATGTTCTCCTGTTACAAAGCCCAATTTTGTGCATTCTGAAAATTATCGCCAAACTTTGGCCAATGTATCAGGAGAACATGAAGTGGAAAGAAGTATACTAAATTTCGGCTTCAAAGGCATCGCCTTAAAGTTGCAAATAAGAGGCGCAAGCCTTTCAAGAGGCGTTCGAAAATTCTGCGTCTCTTCGTTAAGCAGTCACTGTCTCGAAACATCTGCGCCACTTCTCGCTCTTTGATTTGCTCTCCGGAGACGTTACTTTGTGCCATCTCTTTCGACGGCATGTTCTCCTGTTACAAAGCCCAATTTTGTGCATTCTGGAAATTATCGCCAAACTTTGGCCAATGTATCATGAGAACATGAAGTGATAAGAGGTATACTAAATTTGAGCTTCAAAGGCATCGCCTTAAAGTTGCCAATACGAGGCGCAGGCCTTTCAAGAGGCGTTCGAAAATTCTGCGTCTCTTCGTTAAACAGTCACTGTCTCGAAACATCAGTGCCACTTCTAGCTCTTTGATTTGCTCTCCGGAGACGTTACCTTGTGACATCTCTTTCGACGGCATGATCTCCTGTTACAAAGCGCAATTTTGTGCATTCTGAAAATATTCACCAGATTTTGACCAATATATCAGGAGAACATGAAGTGGAAAGAGGTATACTAAATTTCGGCTTCAAAGGCATCGCCTTAAAGTTGCAAATAAGAGGCGCAGGCCTTTCAAGAGGTGTTCGAAAATTCTGCGTCTCTTCGTTAAGCAGTCACTGTCTCGAAACATCTGCGCCACTTCTCGCTCTTTGATTTGCTCTCCGGAGACGTTACTTTGTGCCATCGCTTTCGACGGCATGTTCTCCTGTTACAAAGCCCAATTTTGTGCATTCTGAAAATTATCGCCAAACTTTGGCCAATGTATCAGGAGAACATGAAGTGGAAAGAAGTATACTAAATTTCGGCTTCAAAGGCATCGCCTTAAAGTTGCAAATAAGAGGCGCAAGCCTTTCAAGAGGCGTTCGAAAATTCTGCGTCTCTTCGTTAAGCAGTCACTGTCTCGAAACATCTGCGCCACTTCTCGCTCTTTGATTTGCTCTCCGGAGACGTTACTTTGTGCCATCTCTTTCGACGGCATGTTCTCCTGTTACAAAGCCCAATTTTGTGCATTCTGAAAATTATCGCCAAACTTTGGCCAATGTATCATGAGAACATGAAGTGATAAGAGGTATACTAAATTTGAGCTTCAAAGGCATCGCCTTAAAGTTGCCAATACGAGGCGCAGGCCTTTCAAGAGGCGTTCGAAAATTCTGCGTCTCTTCGTTAAACAGTCACTGTCTCGAAACATCAGTGCCACTTCTAGCTCTTTGATTTGCTCTCCGGAGACGTTACCTTGTGACATCTCTTTCGACGGCATGATCTCCTGTTACAAAGCGCAATTTTGTGCATTCTGAAAATATTCACCAGATTTTGACCAATATATCAGGAGAACATGAAGTGGAAAGAGGTACACTAAATTTCAGCTTCAAATGCATCGCCTTGAAGTTGCTAATAAGAGGCGCAGGCCTTTCAAGAGGCGTTCGAAAATTCTGCGTCTCTTCGTTAACCAGTCACTGTCTCGAAACATCTGCGCCACTTCTCGCTCTTTGATTTGCTCTCCGGAGACGTTACTTTGTGCCATCTCTTTCGACGGCATGTTCTCCTGTTACAAAGCGCAGTTTTGTGCATTCTGAAAATATTCGCCAGATTTTGGCCAATATATCAGGAGAACACGAAGTGGAAAGAGGTACACTAAATTTCAGCTTCAAATGCATCGCCTTGAAGTTGCTAATAAGAGGCGCAGGCCTTTCAAGAGGCGTTCGAAAATGCTGCGTCTCTTCGTTAACCAGTCACTGTCTCGAAACATCTGCGCCACTTCTCGCTCTTTGATTTGCTCTCCGGAGACGTTACTTTGTGCCATCTCTTTCGACGGCATGTTCTCCTGTTACAAAGCGCAGTTTTGTGCATTCTGAAAATATTCGCCAGATTTTGTCCAATATATCAAGAGAACATGAAGTGGAAAGAGGTATACTAAATTTCGGCTTCAAAGGCATCGCCTTAAAGTTGCAAATAAGAGGCGCAGGCCTTTCAAGAGGCGTTCGAAAATTCTGCGTCTCTTCGTTAAGCAGTCACTGTCTCGAAACGTCTGCGCCCCTTCTCGCTCTTTGATTTGCTCTCCGGAGACGTTACCTTGTGACATCTCTTTCAACGGCATGATCTCCTATTACAAAGCGCAATTGTGTGCATTCTCGAAATTTTCGCCAGATTTTGTCCAATATATCAGGAGAACATGAAGTGGAAAGAGGTATACTAAATTTCGGCTTCAAAGGCATCGCCTTAAAGTTGCAAATAAGAGGCGCAGGCCTTTCAAGAGGTGTTCGAAAATTCTGCGTCTCTTCGTTAATGAGTCACTGTCTCGAAACATCTGCGCCACTTCTCGCTCTTTGATTTGCTCTCCGGAGACGTTACTTTGTGCCATCTCTTTCGACGGCATGTTCTCCTGTTACAAAGCCCAATTTTGTGCATTCTGAAAATTATCGCCAAACTTTGGCCAATGTATCATGAGAACATGAAGTGAAAAGAGGTATACTAAATTTGAGCTTCAAAGGCATCGCCTTAAAGTTGCCAATACGAGGCGCAGGCCTTTCAAGAGGCGTTCGAAAATTCTGCGTCTCTTCGTTAAACAGTCACTGTCTCGAAACATCAGTGCCACTTCTAGCTCTTTGATTTGCTCTTCGGAGACGTTACCTTGTGACATCTCTTTCGACGGCATGGTCTCCTATTACAAAGCGCAATTGTGTGCATTCTCGAAATTTTCGCCTGATTTTGGCCAATATATCAGGAGAACAGGATGTGGAAAGAGGTATACTAAATTTGAGCTTCAAAGGCATCGACTTTAAGTTGCAAATAAGAGGCGCAGGCCTTTCAAGAGGCGTTCGAAAATTCTGCGTCTCTTCGTTAAACAGTCACTGTCTCGAAACATCAGTGCCACTTCTAGCTCTTTGATTTGCTCTCCGGAGACGTTACCTTGTGACATCTCTTTCGACGGCATGATCTCCTGTTACAAAGCGCAATTTTGTGCATTCTTAAAATATTCACCAGATTTTGGCCAATATATCAGGAGAACATGAAGTGAAAAGAGGTATACTAAATTTGAGCTTCAAAGGCATCGCCTTTAAGTTGCCATTACGAGGCGCAGGCCTTTCAAGAGGCGTTCGAAAATTCTGCGTCTCTTCGTTAAACAGTCACTGTCTCGAAACATCAGTGCCACTTCTCGCTCTTTGATTTGCTCTCCGGAGACGTTACTTTGTGCCATCTCTTTCGACGGCATGTTCTCCTGTTACAAAGCGCAGTTTTGTGCATTCTGAAAATATTCGCCAGATTTTGTCCAATATATCAGGAGAACATGAAGTGGAAAGAGGTATACTAAATTTCGGCTTCAAAGGCATCGCCTTAAAGTTGCAAATAAGAGGCGCAGGCCTTTCAAGAAGCGTTCGAAAATTCTGCGTCTCTTCGTTAAGCAGTCACTGTCTCGAAACGTCTGCGCCCCTTCTCGCTCTTTGATTTGCTCTCCGGAGACGTTACCTTGTGACATCTCTTTCGACGGCATGATCTCCTATTACAAAGCGCAATTGTGTGCATTCTCGAAATTTTCGCCAGATTTTGTCCAATATATCAGGAGAACATGAAGTGGAAAGAGGTATACTAAATTTCGGCTTCAAAGGCATCGCCTTAAAGTTGCAAATAAGAGGCGCAGGCCTTTCAAGAGGTGTTCGAAAATTCTGCGTCTCTTCGTTAATGAGTCACTGTCTCGAAACATCTGCGCCACTTCTCGCTCTTTGATTTGCTCTCCGGAGACGTTACTTTGTGCCATCTCTTTCGACGGCATGTTCTCCTGTTACAAAGCCCAATTTTGTGCATTCTGAAAATTATCGCCAAACTTTGGCCAATGTATCATGAGAACATGAAGTGAAAAGAGGTATACTAAATTTGAGCTTCAAAGGCATCGCCTTAAAGTTGCCAATACGAGGCGCAGGCCTTTCAAGAGGCGTTCGAAAATGCTGCGTCTCTTCGTTAACCAGTCACTGTCTCGAAACATCTGCGCCACTTCTCGCTCTTTGATTTGCTCTCCGGAGACGTTACTTTGTGCCATCTCTTTCGACGGCATGTTCTCCTGTTACAAAGCGCAGTTTTGTGCATTCTGAAAATATTCGCCAGATTTTGTCCAATATATCAAGAGAACATGAAGTGGAAAGAGATATACTAAATTTCGGCTTCAAAGGCATCGCCTTAAAGTTGCAAATAAGAGGCGCAGGCCTTTCAAGAGGCGTTCGAAAATTCTGCGTCTCTTCGTTAAACAGTCACTGTCTCGAAACATCTGCGCCACTTCTCGCTCATAGATCTGCTCTCTGGAGACGTTACTTTGTGCCATCTCTTTCGACGGCATGTTCTCCTGTTACAAAGCGCAGTTTTGTGCATTCTGAAAATATTCGCCAGATTTTGTCCAATATATCAGGAGAACATGAAGTGGAAAGAGGTATACTAAATTTGAGCTTCAAAGGCATCGCCTTAAAGTTGCCAATACGAGGCGCAGGCCTTTCAAGAGGCGTTCGAAAATTCTGCGTCTCTTCGTTAAACAGTCACAGTCTCGAAACATCAGTGCCACTTCTAGCTCTTTGATTTGCTCTCCGGAGACGTTACTTTGTGCCATCCCTTTCGACGGCATGTTCTCCTGTTACAAAGCGCAGTTTTGTGCATTCTGAAAATATTCGCCAGATTTTGGCCAATATATCAGGAGAACATGAAGTGGAAAGAGGTACACTAAATTTCAGCTTCAAATGCATCGCCTTGAAGTTGCTAATAAGAGGCGCAGGCCTTTCAAGAGGCGTTCGAAAATGCTGCGTCTCTTCGTTAACCAGTCACTGTCTCGAAACATCTGCGCCTCTTCTCGCTCTTTGATTTGCTCTCCGGAGACGTTACTTTGTGCCATCTCTTTCGACGGCATGTTCTCCTGTTACAAAGCGCAGTTTTGTGCATTCTGAAAATATTCGCCAGATTTTGTCCAATATATCAAGAGAACATGAAGTGGAAAGAGGTATACTAAATTTGAGCTTCAAAGGCATCGCCTTAAAGTTGCCAATACGAGGCGCAGGCCTTTCAAGAGGCGTTCGAAAATGCTGCGTCTCTTCGTTAACCAGTCACTGTCTCGAAACATCTGCGCCACTTCTCGCTCTTTGATTTGCTCTCCGGAGACGTTACTTTGTGCCATCTCTTTCGACGGCATGTTCTCCTGTTACAAAGCGCAGTTTTGTGCATTCTGAAAATATTCGCCAGATTTTGTCCAATATATCAAGAGAACATGAAGTGGAAAGAGATATACTAAATTTCGGCTTCAAAGGCATCGCCTTAAAGTTGCAAATAAGAGGCGCAGGCCTTTCAAGAGGCGTTCGAAAATTCTGCGTCTCTTCGTTAAACAGTCACTGTCTCGAAACATCTGCGCCACTTCTCGCTCATAGATCTGCTCTCTGGAGACGTTACTTTGTGCCATCTCTTTCGACGGCATGTTCTCCTGTTACAAAGCGCAGTTTTGTGCATTCTGAAAATATTCGCCAGATTTTGTCCAATATATCAGGAGAACATGAAGTGGAAAGAGGTATACTAAATTTGAGCTTCAAAGGCATCGCCTTAAAGTTGCCAATACGAGGCGCAGGCCTTTCAAGAGGCGTTCGAAAATTCTGCGTCTCTTCGTTAAACAGTCACAGTCTCGAAACATCAGTGCCACTTCTAGCTCTTTGATTTGCTCTCCGGAGACGTTACTTTGTGCCATCCCTTTCGACGGCATGTTCTCCTGTTACAAAGCGCAGTTTTGTGCATTCTGAAAATATTCGCCAGATTTTGGCCAATATATCAGGAGAACATGAAGTGGAAAGAGGTACACTAAATTTCAGCTTCAAATGCATCGCCTTGAAGTTGCTAATAAGAGGCGCAGGCCTTTCAAGAGGCGTTCGAAAATGCTGCGTCTCTTCGTTAACCAGTCACTGTCTCGAAACATCTGCGCCTCTTCTCGCTCTTTGATTTGCTCTCCGGAGACGTTACTTTGTGCCATCTCTTTCGACGGCATGTTCTCCTGTTACAAAGCGCAGTTTTGTGCATTCTGAAAATATTCGCCAGATTTTGTCCAATGTATCAGGAGAACATGAAGTGGAAAGAAGTATACTAAATTTCGGCTTCAAAGGCATCGCCTTAAAGTTGCAAATAAGAGGCGCAAGCCTTTCAAGAGGCGTTCGAAAATTCTGCGTCTCTTCGTTAAGCAGTCACTGTCTCGAAACATCTGCGCCACTTCTCGCTCTTTGATTTGCTCTCCGGAGACGTTACTTTGTGCCATCTCTTTCGACGGCATGTTCTCCTGTTACAAAGCCCAATTTTGTGCATTCTGGAAATTATCGCCAAACTTTGGCCAATGTATCATGAGAACATGAAGTGGAAAGAGGTATACTAAATTTCGGCTTCAAAGGCATCGCCTTAAAGTTGCAAATAAGAGGCGCAGGCCTTTCAAGAGGCGTTCGAAAATTCTGCGTCTCTTCGTTAAGCAGTCACTGTCTCGAAACGTCTGCGCCCCTTCTCGCTCTTTGATTTGCTCTCCGGAGACGTTACCTTGTGACATCTCTTTCGACGGCATGATCTCCTATTACAAAGCGCAATTGTGTGCATTCTCGAAATTTTCGCCAGATTTTGTCCAATATATCATGAGAACATGAAGTGAAAAGAGGTATACTAAATTTGAGCTTCAAAGGCATCGCCTTTAAGTTGCCATTACGAGGCGCAGGCCTTTCAAGGGGCGTTCGAAAATTCTGCGTCTCTTCGTTAAACAGTCACTGTCTCGAAACATCAGTGCCACTTCTAGCTCTTTGATTTGCTCTCCGGAGACGTTACCTTGTGACATCTCTTTCGACGGCATGATCTCCTGTTACAAAGCGCAATTTTGTGCATTCTTAAAATATTCCCCAGATTTTGGCCAATATATCAGGAGAACATGAAGTGAAAAGAGGTATACTAAATTTGAGCTTCAAAGGCATCGCCTTTAAGTTGCCATTGCGAGGCGGAGGCCTTTCAAGAGGCGTTCGAAAATTCTGCGTCTCTTCGTTAAACAGTCACTGTCTCGAAACATCAGTGCCACTTCTCGCTCTTTGATTTGCTCTCCGGAGACGTTACTTTGTGCCATCTCTTTCGACGGCATGTTCTCCTGTTACAAAGCGCAGTTTTGTGCATTCTGAAAATATTCGCCAGATTTTGTCCAATATATCAGGAGAACATGAAGTGGAAAGAGGTATACTAAATTTCGGCTTCAAAGGCATCGCCTTAAAGTTGCAAATAAGAGGCGCAGGCCTTTCAAGAAGCGTTCGAAAATTCTGCGTCTCTTCGTTAAGCAGTCACTGTCTCGAAACGTCTGCGCCCCTTCTCGCTCTTTGATTTGCTCTCCGGAGACGTTACTTTGTGCCATCGCTTTCGACGGCATGTTCTCCTGTTACAAAGCCCAATTTTGTGCATTCTGAAAATTATCGCCAAACTTTGGCCAATGTATCAGGAGAACATGAAGTGGAAAGAAGTATACTAAATTTCGGCTTCAAAGGCATCGCCTTAAAGTTGCAAATAAGAGGCGCAAGCCTTTCAAGAGGCGTTCGAAAATTCTGCGTCTCTTCGTTAAGCAGTCACTGTCTCGAAACATCTGCGCCACTTCTCGCTCTTTGATTTGCTCTCCGGAGACGTTACTTTGTGCCATCTCTTTCGACGGCATGTTCTCCTGTTACAAAGCCCAATTTTGTGCATTCTGGAAATTATCGCCAAACTTTGGCCAATGTATCATGAGAACATGAAGTGATAAGAGGTATACTAAATTTGAGCTTCAAAGGCATCGCCTTAAAGTTGCCAATACGAGGCGCAGGCCTTTCAAGAGGCGTTCGAAAATTCTGCGTCTCTTCGTTAAACAGTCACTGTCTCGAAACATCAGTGCCACTTCTAGCTCTTTGATTTGCTCTCCGGAGACGTTACCTTGTGACATCTCTTTCGACGGCATGATCTCCTGTTACAAAGCGCAATTTTGTGCATTCTGAAAATATTCACCAGATTTTGACCAATATATCAGGAGAACATGAAGTGGAAAGAGGTATACTAAATTTCGGCTTCAAAGGCATCGCCTTAAAGTTGCAAATAAGAGGCGCAGGCCTTTCAAGAGGTGTTCTAAAATTCTGCGTCTCTTCGTTAAGCAGTCACTGTCTCGAAACATCTGCGCCACTTCTCGCTCTTTGATTTGCTCTCCGGAGACGTTACTTTGTGCCATCGCTTTCGACGGCATGTTCTCCTGTTACAAAGCCCAATTTTGTGCATTCTGAAAATTATCGCCAAACTTTGGCCAATGTATCATGAGAACATGAAGTGATAAGAGGTATACTAAATTTGAGCTTCAAAGGCATCGCCTTAAAGTTGCCAATACGAGGCGCAGGCCTTTCAAGAGGCGTTCGAAAATTCTGCGTCTCTTCGTTAAACAGTCACTGTCTCGAAACATCAGTGCCACTTCTAGCTCTTTGATTTGCTCTCCGGAGACGTTACCTTGTGACATCTCTTTCGACGGCATGATCTCCTGTTACAAAGCGCAATTTTGTGCATTCTGAAAATATTCACCAGATTTTGACCAATATATCAGGAGAACATGAAGTGGAAAGAGGTACACTAAATTTCAGCTTCAAATGCATCGCCTTGAAGTTGCTAATAAGAGGCGCAGGCCTTTCAAGAGGCGTTCGAAAATTCTGCGTCTCTTCGTTAACCAGTCACTGTCTCGAAACATCTGCGCCACTTCTCGCTCTTTGATTTGCTCTCCGGAGACGTTACTTTGTGCCATCTCTTTCGACGGCATGTTCTCCTGTTACAAAGCGCAGTTTTGTGCATTCTGAAAATATTCGCCAGATTTTGGCCAATATATCAGGAGAACATGAAGTGGAAAGAGGTACACTAAATTTCAGCTTCAAATGCATCGCCTTGAAGTTGCTAATAAGAGGCGCAGGCCTTTCAAGAGGCGTTCGAAAATGCTGCGTCTCTTCGTTAACCAGTCACTGTCTCGAAACATCTGCGCCACTTCTCGCTCTTTGATTTGCTCTCCGGAGACGTTACTTTGTGCCATCTCTTTCGACGGCATGTTCTCCTGTTACAAAGCGCAGTTTTGTGCATTCTGAAAATATTCGCCAGATTTTGTCCAATATATCAAGAGAACATGAAGTGGAAAGAGATATACTAAATTTCGGCTTCAAAGGCATCGCCTTAAAGTTGCAAATAAGAGGCGCAGGCCTTTCAAGAGGCGTTCGAAAATTCTGCGTCTCTTCGTTAAGCAGTCACTGTCTCGAAACGTCTGCGCCCCTTCTCGCTCTTTGATTTGCTCTCCGGAGACGTTACCTTGTGACATCTCTTTCAACGGCATGATCTCCTATTACAAAGCGCAATTGTGTGCATTCTCGAAATTTTCGCCAGATTTTGTCCAATATATCAGGAGAACATGAAGTGGAAAGAGGTATACTAAATTTCGGCTTCAAAGGCATCGCCTTAAAGTTGCAAATAAGAGGCGCAGGCCTTTCAAGAGGTGTTCGAAAATTCTGCGTCTCTTCGTTAATGAGTCACTGTCTCGAAACATCTGCGCCACTTCTCGCTCTTTGATTTGCTCTCCGGAGACGTTACTTTGTGCCATCTCTTTCGACGGCATGTTCTCCTGTTACAAAGCCCAATTTTGTGCATTCTGAAAATTATCGCCAAACTTTGGCCAATGTATCATGAGAACATGAAGTGAAAAGAGGTATACTAAATTTGAGCTTCAAAGGCATCGCCTTAAAGTTGCCAATACGAGGCGCAGGCCTTTCAAGAGGCGTTCGAAAATTCTGCGTCTCTTCGTTAAACAGTCACTGTCTCGAAACATCAGTGCCACTTCTAGCTCTTTGATTTGCTCTTCGGAGACGTTACCTTGTGACATCTCTTTCGACGGCATGATCTCCTATTACAAAGCGCAATTGTGTGCATTCTCGAAATTTTCGCCTGATTTTGGCCAATATATCAGGAGAACAGGATGTGGAAAGAGGTATACTAAATTTGAGCTTCAAAGGCATCGACTTTAAGTTGCAAATAAGAGGCGCAGGCCTTTCAAGAGGCGTTCGAAAATTCTGCGTCTCTTCGTTAAACAGTCACTGTCTCGAAACATCAGTGCCACTTCTAGCTCTTTGATTTGCTCTCCGGAGACGTTACCTTGTGACATCTCTTTCGACGGCATGATCTCCTGTTACAAAGCGCAATTTTGTGCATTCTTAAAATATTCACCAGATTTTGGCCAATATATCAGGAGAACATGAAGTGAAAAGAGGTATACTAAATTTGAGCTTCAAAGGCATCGCCTTTAAGTTGCCATTACGAGGCGCAGGCCTTTCAAGAGGCGTTCGAAAATTCTGCGTCTCTTCGTTAAACAGTCACTGTCTCGAAACATCAGTGCCACTTCTCGCTCTTTGATTTGCTCTCCGGAGACGTTACTTTGTGCCATCTCTTTCGACGGCATGTTCTCCTGTTACAAAGCGCAGTTTTGTGCATTCTGAAAATATTCGCCAGATTTTGTCCAATATATCAGGAGAACATGAAGTGGAAAGAGGTATACTAAATTTCGGCTTCAAAGGCATCGCCTTAAAGTTGCAAATAAGAGGCGCAGGCCTTTCAAGAAGCGTTCGAAAATTCTGCGTCTCTTCGTTAAGCAGTCACTGTCTCGAAACGTCTGCGCCCCTTCTCGCTCTTTGATTTGCTCTCCGGAGACGTTACCTTGTGACATCTCTTTCGACGGCATGATCTCCTGTTACAAAGCGCAATTTTGTGCATTCTTAAAATATTCACCAGATTTTGACCAATATATCAGGAGAACATGAAGTGGAAAGAGGTATACTAAATTTCGGCTTCAAAGGCATCGCCTTAAAGTTGCAAATAAGAGGCGCAGGCCTTTCAAGAGGTGTTCGAAAATTCTGCGTCTCTTCGTTAAGCAGTCACTGTCTCGAAACATCTGCGCCACTTCTCGCTCTTTGATTTGCTCTCCGGAGACGTTACTTTGTGCCATCGCTTTCGACGGCATGTTCTCCTGTTACAAAGCCCAATTTTGTGCATTCTGAAAATTATCGCCAAACTTTGGCCAATGTATCAGGAGAACATGAAGTGGAAAGAAGTATACTAAATTTCGGCTTCAAAGGCATCGCCTTAAAGTTGCAATAAGAGGCGCAAGCCTTTCAAGAGGCGTTCGAAAATTCTGCGTCTCTTCGTTAAGCAGTCACTGTCTCGAAACATATGCGCCACTTCTCGCTCTTTGATTTGCTCTCCGGAGACGTTACTTTGTGCCATCTCTTTCGACGGCATGTTCTCCTGTTACAAAGCCCAATTTTGTGCATTCTGAAAATTATCGCCAAACTTTGGCCAATGTATCATGAGAACATGAAGTGATAAGAGGTATACTAAATTTGAGCTTCAAAGGCATCGCCTTAAAGTTGCCAATACGAGGCGCAGGCCTTTCAAGAGGCGTTCGAAAATTCTGCGTCTCTTCGTTAAACAGTCACTGCCTCGAAACATCAGTGCCACTTCTAGCTCTTTGATTTGCTCTCCGGAGACGTTACCTTGTGACATCTCTTTCGACGGCATGATCTCCTGTTACAAAGCGCAATTTTGTGCATTCTGAAAATATTCACCAGATTTTGACCAATATATCAGGAGAACATGAAGTGGAAAGAGGTACACTAAATTTCAGCTTCAAATGCATCGCCTTGAAGTTGCTAATAAGAGGCGCAGGCCTTTCAAGAGGCGTTCGAAAATTCTGCGTCTCTTCGTTAACCAGTCACTGTCTCGAAACATCTGCGCCACTTCTCGCTCTTTGATTTGCTCTCCGGAGACGTTACTTTGTGCCATCCCTTTCGACGGCATGTTCTCCTGTTACAAAGCGCAGTTTTGTGCATTCTGAAAATATTCGCCAGATTTTGGCCAATATATCAGGAGAACATGAAGTGGAAAGAGGTACACTAAATTTCAGCTTCAAATGCATCGCCTTGAAGTTGCTAATAAGAGGCGCAGGCCTTTCAAGAGGCGTTCGAAAATGCTGCGTCTCTTCGTTAACCAGTCACTGTCTCGAAACATCTGCGCCACTTCTCGCTCTTTGATTTGCTCTCCGGAGACGTTACTTTGTGCCATCTCTTTCGACGGCATGTTCTCCTGTTACAAAGCGCAGTTTTGTGCATTCTGAAAATATTCGCCAGATTTTGTCCAATATATCAAGAGAACATGAAGTGGAAAGAGGTATACTAAATTTCGGCTTCAAAGGCATCGCCTTAAAGTTGCAAATAAGAGGCGCAGGCCTTTCAAGAGGCGTTCGAAAATTCTGCGTCTCTTCGTTAAGCAGTCACTGTCTCGAAACGTCTGCGCCCCTTCTCGCTCTTTGATTTGCTCTCCGGAGACGTTACCTTGTGACATCTCTTTCGACGGCATGATCTCCTATTACAAAGCGCAATTGTGTGCATTCTCGAAATTTTCGCCAGATTTTGTCCAATATATCAGGAGAACATGAAGTGGAAAGAGGTATACTAAATTTCGGCTTCAAAGGCATCGCCTTAAAGTTGCAAATAAGAGGCGCTGGCCTTTCAAGAGGTGTTCGAAAATTCTGCGTCTCTTCGTTAATGAGTCACTGTCTCGAAACATCTGCGCCACTTCTCGCTCTTTGATTTGCTCTCCGGAGACGTTACTTTGTGCCATCTCTTTCGACGGCATGTTCTCCTGTTACAAAGCCCAATTTTGTGCATTCTGAAAATTATCGCCAAACTTTGGCCAATGTATCATGAGAACATGAAGTGAAAAGAGGTATACTAAATTTGAGCTTCAAAGGCATCGCCTTTAAGTTGCCATTACGAGGCGCAGGCCTTTCAAGGGGCGTTCGAAAATTCTGCGTCTCTTCGTTAAACAGTCACTGTCTCGAAACATCAGTGCCACTTCTAGCTCTTTGATTTGCTCTCCGGAGACGTTACCTTGTGACATCTCTTTCGACGGCATGATCTCCTGTTACAAAGCGCAATTTTGTGCATTCTTAAAATATTCCCCAGATTTTGGCCAATATATCAGGAGAACATGAAGTGAAAAGAGGTATACTAAATTTGAACTTCAAAGGCATCGCCTTTAAGTTGCCATTGCGAGGCGCAGGCCTTTCAAGAGGCGTTCGAAAATTCTGCGTCTCTTCGTTAAACAGTCACTGTCTCGAAACATCAGTGCCACTTCTCGCTCTTTGATTTGCTCTCCGGAGACGTTACTTTGTGCCATCTCTTTCGACGGCATGTTCTCCTGTTACAAAGCGCAGTTTTGTGCATTCTGAAAATATTCGCCAGATTTTGTCCAATATATCAGGAGAACATGAAGTGGAAAGAGGTATACTAAATTTCGGCTTCAAAGGCATCGCCTTAAAGTTGCAAATAAGAGGCGCAGGCCTTTCAAGAAGCGTTCGAAAATTCTGCGTCTCTTCGTTAAGCAGTCACTGTCTCGAAACGTCTGCGCCCCTTCTCGCTCTTTGATTTGCTCTCCGGAGGCGTTACTTTGTGCCATCGCTTTCGACGGCATGTTCTCCTGTTACAAAGCCCAATTTTGTGCATTCTGAAAATTATCGCCAAACTTTGGCCAATGTATCAGGAGAACATGAAGTGGAAAGAAGTATACTAAATTTCGGCTTCAAAGGCATCGCCTTAAAGTTGCAAATAAGAGGCGCAAGCCTTTCAAGAGGCGTTCGAAAATTCTGCGTCTCTTCGTTAAGCAGTCACTGTCTCGAAACATCTGCGCCACTTCTCGCTCTTTGATTTGCTCTCCGGAGACGTTACTTTGTGCCATCTCTTTCGACGGCATGTTCTCCTGTTACAAAGCCCAATTTTGTGCATTCTGGAAATTATCGCCAAACTTTGGCCAATGTATCATGAGAACATGAAGTGATAAGAGGTATACTAAATTTGAGCTTCAAAGGCATCGCCTTAAAGTTGCCAATACGAGGCGCAGGCCTTTCAAGAGGCGTTCGAAAATTCTGCGTCTCTTCGTTAAACAGTCACTGTCTCGAAACATCAGTGCCACTTCTAGCTCTTTGATTTGCTCTCCGGAGACGTTACCTTGTGACATCTCTTTCGACGGCATGATCTCCTGTTACAAAGCGCAATTTTGTGCATTCTGAAAATATTCACCAGATTTTGACCAATATATCAGGAGAACATGAAGTGGAAAGAGGTATACTAAATTTCGGCTTCAAAGGCATCGCCTTAAAGTTGCAAATAAGAGGCGCAGGCCTTTCAAGAGGTGTTCGAAAATTCTGCGTCTCTTCGTTAAGCAGTCACTGTCTCGAAACATCTGCGCCACTTCTCGCTCTTTGATTTGCTCTCCGGAGACGTTACTTTGTGCCATCGCTTTCGACGGCATGTTCTCCTGTTACAAAGCCCAATTTTGTGCATTCTGAAAATTATCGCCAAACTTTGGCCAATGTATCAGGAGAACATGAAGTGGAAAGAAGTATACTAAATTTCGGCTTCAAAGGCATCGCCTTAAAGTTGCAAATAAGAGGCGCAAGCCTTTCAAGAGGCGTTCGAAAATTCTGCGTCTCTTCGTTAAGCAGTCACTGTCTCGAAACATCTGCGCCACTTCTCGCTCTTTGATTTGCTCTCCGGAGACGTTACTTTGTGCCATCTCTTTCGACGGCATGTTCTCCTGTTACAAAGCCCAATTTTGTGCATTCTGAAAATTATCGCCAAACTTTGGCCAATGTATCATGAGAACATGAAGTGATAAGAGGTATACTAAATTTGAGCTTCAAAGGCATCGCCTTAAAGTTGCCAATACGAGGCGCAGGCCTTTCAAGAGGCGTTCGAAAATTCTGCGTCTCTTCGTTAAACAGTCACTGTCTCGAAACATCAGTGCCACTTCTAGCTCTTTGATTTGCTCTCCGGAGACGTTACCTTGTGACATCTCTTTCGACGGCATGATCTCCTGTTACAAAGCGCAATTTTGTGCATTCTGAAAATATTCACCAGATTTTGACCAATATATCAGGAGAACATGAAGTGGAAAGAGGTACACTAAATTTCAGCTTCAAATGCATCGCCTTGAAGTTGCTAATAAGAGGCGCAGGCCTTTCAAGAGGCGTTCGAAAATTCTGCGTCTCTTCGTTAACCAGTCACTGTCTCGAAACATCTGCGCCACTTCTCGCTCTTTGATTTGCTCTCCGGAGACGTTACTTTGTGCCATCTCTTTCGACGGCATGTTCTCCTGTTACAAAGCGCAGTTTTGTGCATTCTGAAAATATTCGCCAGATTTTGGCCAATATATCAGGAGAACACGAAGTGGAAAGAGGTACACTAAATTTCAGCTTCAAAGGCATCGCCTTAAAGTTGCAAATAAGAGGCGCAGGCCTTTCAAGGGGCGTTCGAAAATTCTGCGTCTCTTCGTTAAACAGTCACTGTCTCGAAACATCAGTGCCACTTCTAGCTCTTTGATTTGCTCTCCGGAGACGTTACCTTGTGACATCTCTTTCGACGGCATGATCTCCTGTTACAAAGCGCAATTTTGTGCATTCTTAAAATATTCCCCAGATTTTGGCCAATGTATCAGGAGAACATGAAGTGGAAAGAAGTATACTAAATTTCGGCTTCAAAGGCATCGCCTTAAAGTTGCAATAAGAGGCGCAAGCCTTTCAAGAGGCGTTCGAAAATTCTGCGTCTCTTCGTTAAGCAGTCACTGTCTCGAAACATATGCGCCACTTCTCGCTCTTTGATTTGCTCTCCGGAGACGTTACTTTGTGCCATCTCTTTCGACGGCATGTTCTCCTGTTACAAAGCCCAATTTTGTGCATTCTGAAAATTATCGCCAAACTTTGGCCAATGTATCATGAGAACATGAAGTGATAAGAGGTATACTAAATTTGAGCTTCAAAGGCATCGCCTTAAAGTTGCCAATACGAGGCGCAGGCCTTTCAAGAGGCGTTCGAAAATTCTGCGTCTCTTCGTTAAACAGTCACTGCCTCGAAACATCAGTGCCACTTCTAGCTCTTTGATTTGCTCTCCGGAGACGTTACCTTGTGACATCTCTTTCGACGGCATGATCTCCTGTTACAAAGCGCAATTTTGTGCATTCTGAAAATATTCACCAGATTTTGACCAATATATCAGGAGAACATGAAGTGGAAAGAGGTACACTAAATTTCAGCTTCAAATGCATCGCCTTGAAGTTGCTAATAAGAGGCGCAGGCCTTTCAAGAGGCGTTCGAAAATTCTGCGTCTCTTCGTTAACCAGTCACTGTCTCGAAACATCTGCGCCACTTCTCGCTCTTTGATTTGCTCTCCGGAGACGTTACTTTGTGCCATCCCTTTCGACGGCATGTTCTCCTGTTACAAAGCGCAGTTTTGTGCATTCTGAAAATATTCGCCAGATTTTGGCCAATATATCAGGAGAACATGAAGTGGAAAGAGGTACACTAAATTTCAGCTTCAAATGCATCGCCTTGAAGTTGCTAATAAGAGGCGCAGGCCTTTCAAGAGGCGTTCGAAAATGCTGCGTCTCTTCGTTAACCAGTCACTGTCTCGAAACATCTGCGCCACTTCTCGCTCTTTGATTTGCTCTCCGGAGACGTTACTTTGTGCCATCTCTTTCGACGGCATGTTCTCCTGTTACAAAGCGCAGTTTTGTGCATTCTGAAAATATTCGCCAGATTTTGTCCAATATATCAAGAGAACATGAAGTGGAAAGAGGTATACTAAATTTCGGCTTCAAAGGCATCGCCTTAAAGTTGCAAATAAGAGGCGCAGGCCTTTCAAGAGGCGTTCGAAAATTCTGCGTCTCTTCGTTAAGCAGTCACTGTCTCGAAACGTCTGCGCCCCTTCTCGCTCTTTGATTTGCTCTCCGGAGACGTTACCTTGTGACATCTCTTTCGACGGCATGATCTCCTATTACAAAGCGCAATTGTGTGCATTCTCGAAATTTTCGCCAGATTTTGTCCAATATATCAGGAGAACATGAAGTGGAAAGAGGTATACTAAATTTCGGCTTCAAAGGCATCGCCTTAAAGTTGCAAATAAGAGGCGCTGGCCTTTCAAGAGGTGTTCGAAAATTCTGCGTCTCTTCGTTAATGAGTCACTGTCTCGAAACATCTGCGCCACTTCTCGCTCTTTGATTTGCTCTCCGGAGACGTTACTTTGTGCCATCTCTTTCGACGGCATGTTCTCCTGTTACAAAGCCCAATTTTGTGCATTCTGAAAATTATCGC